>NC_061824.1:1827518-1830018 GCF_019202785.1 Penaeus chinensis
CTCTCTCTCCCTCTCTCTCTCTCCCTCTTTGTCTCTCTCTCTCTCTCTCTCTCTCTCTATATATATATATATTATATCTATATATATATATATATATATCCTATTATGTTATACCCTTTTAGCAAATCAATCAGGACATCACTAATCCAGATAAATGTGTAGACAGACAGACAAAAACATACTTAGATAGGTAGAGACAGTTAGATACAGATGTTTATAGGTTTGTGTATGTGCACGTGTTTGTTTGTTTGTTTGTGTGTTTATATGTGTGTTTTTGTCTGTCTGTTTGTGTGTGTATGTGTGTCTCTGTCTGTGTGTGCGTTTGTTTGTTTGTGTGTGTGTGTGTTTGTTTGTGTGTGTGTGTGTTTGTTTGTGTGTGTGTGTTTACGTTTGTGTGTATGTTTCCCTGTCAGTTACGTCTGTATCTATGCAGAAAGCAAAAAAACAATTGAAAGAATAACAATAATTTTGGAGAAGAAATAAATAAAATAAAATAAACTCCATGACCACTTGTTCAGACTTTATCAGACTTTATGCTTCTTCCTCTTTTTATTACATTCTTCCTCTGACGTCTCTCTCTCTCTCTCTCTCTTTTAAAAAAATTGAACACCGGAGAAAGGAGATAGGAGAGAGGGGGGGGGGGGGGTAATAATATACAACGTAAACAGTAAACTTTATTTCCCAAATTCCAACGTAAATTTTGGGTACAAAGGTTTTCATTTGACAGCAAACAATTATTTCCGACCTTAGGAGCAAAAATTTAATGGTTTACGGAAAATGAATTTACTCTTGCGTTCGCTAAAGTATAGAGTGTCTCCTGTATAAAACTCGGAAATATAAGTATATTTTGTAAAAAAAAAAAAAAAATCTTTATTGATTAATTGGTTCTTATTATGTTTATGGCTATTTTCTCTCGTTTTTCTTATTTTCATTTTTTTGGTATCTCTTTATTGAATGTATTTCTTTTAGTATGTCTTTCTCGTTTTTCAATTGTTTTTTTTCTTTTTCTTATCGTGTTCTCTCTTTCTATCGTTCTTTTCTTTGTCATCATTTCTTTTCTAAAATAATAATAATAATAATAATTACATATATAAAAATGTGTTTATCAGGCTATTGATTTTTTTCATTTATTTATTCCTAGAAAAGGGATAACAGAATATTGGAAAAAATAAAAGAAAATATTTACGCTCGTCTCCTTTGTTTATCTTATTAATCATATTTACATATTTATTCATTTGTATACTTATTCCTTTTCTCAGCAGTCGGGAGAAGAAATTGAAAAAAAAAAATAATACAGACAGGAAATAAACAAAAGAAAATATTTACGCTCGTCTCCTTTGTTTATCTTATTAACTATATTTACATATTTATTCATTTGTATACTTATTCCTTTTCTCAGCAGTCGGGAGAAGATATTGAAAAAAAATAAATTAATAAAATACAGACAGGAAATAAACAAAAGAAAATATTTACGTTCGTCTCCCCCTATTTATCGTTTTAATCACTTTTACATATCCATTCCTTTATATACTTGTTATTTTTCTCAGTAATCGGAAGAAGAAAGAAACAAACAAAACATAGACATGAAGTAATAAAAAAAAAAAAAAAAAAAAAAAAAAAAAAAAATTTACGCTCGTCTCCCTTCTTTATCTTATGAATCACATCTATATATCATTTCATTCATAGACTTACTCCCTTTTCACTTTAATTGGAAGAAGAAACGAAAAACAAAAAAATTATAAAAAAAAATAATAAAACATACAACAATAAGGAAATAGTTACGCTCGTCTCCCCCCTTGGCGCGAAAACGTCAGCGTAATGGAGTGTTATCGAGCACCGTTGTATTTCCGGGTTGGGTTAAAGATTTTTTTTTTTTTTTTTTTTGTCCTGACTCTTTTTATTTGTCTTTATCTCTTTTTTTGTTTTGTTATTGTTTGTCTTAATTATCTTTATCATCTATGATTGTTATCATTATTGTTTTTTTTTTGTTTTTTTTACTATTATTGTCATCATTATTATTATCAATATTATTGTTGTTGTTGTTGTTGTTATTATCATTATCATTACTATTACTATTACTATTATCATTATTATTATTATAATTTTAATTATTATCATTATTATCTATATTATTATTATCATTATTATTATTATTATTATTATCATTATTATTGTTATTATCATTATTAGTATCATCATTATTACTATTATTATTTTTAATTGTTATTACCAAAATTACTGCCATTAATACTACTGTAAATCTAATTGCTGCTATTGTTACCAACCTTGCAGCTACCTCTATACTACAAGTGCTATAAATACTACAGACATTATTACCAACTACAGAACTAATTCTAAAAATAATACAACAACAGCTGCCACTAATGGTACTAGTAATCGCCACCACTACTATAACTACTACAACTACTATTACTATAACCATACAACTACTATTACCACTATCACTATAACCCTACTGCTACTATTACTACTGCTTCTA
>NC_061824.1:1832518-1845018 GCF_019202785.1 Penaeus chinensis
GGGAGGCCGGCCACTCGACGTAACAGATTTTTTTTTTTTTTCTTTCACAACCAAATTCAAAAGTCATTCACGTTCAGGTATTTTTCTCTCGAAAATTGGTGGCATCTTATCCCTTCTGTGGGAGTTCGTGACGGAAAATAGGATCAGTGCTAAAAAAAAAAAAAAAAAAAAAAAATGAAAAGCTGAAAGTGATGCAGAGTAAAAAAAAAAAAAAAAAAAAAAAAAAAAAAAAAAAAAGTGATGAAAAGTATAATAAAAAAAATGATAAGTGATGATAAGTAAATAAAAAAAGAGAGAGAAAAAAAAAACATAAATAGGAGGTGCATTAAATACATTCCGCTTGTTTTAATGTATTCTGAATGTCAATGAATGTTCCTGTTTAGTAGTGGCGCATTTCAGCTTTGATATGAGAGCTCCGTTATTATAGTTATTATTTTTTTCTTCATTTATTTTCTATTCTTGTTTCTTCTTCTACTTCTTCTTCTTCTTCCTGTCTCTCTGTCTATACTGTCTTTTCCCACAATCCTTTCATTAATACATTTTTCTACTAATTCCAACTGATTAACAAAACACCAAATTGTTCACCACAGTCACCATCATCCCCATGACGAAGCATCACTATCACCACTAAAAAGCCGCATCATCATCATCATCATCACCACCACCACATATCACCACCATAATATCCATATCACCACCATACCTTCCTCGTCACCATCATTACATCTCACCACCACCATATCCCCTCTAACTCCAACCCCACCCCCTCCCCCCCCCCTCATCCCCCACCACACCCAACTCTCACCACCATCTCCCCCACCACCATCCCCCACCACCACCCCCACCACCACCCTCACCACAATCCAGCACTATCATCACTATTATCACAGGTATGGAATGTACGATCACCACATGACAGAGCTGCCAATGACAGATGGGGTTGGCGAAGATGTCTCAGGTTAGTATGTAATGACGAGAATTAGATTGCATGTTAGTAGACCGTTAGTTAGTGTTAGAGGAAGGTAGGTATGTGGGGGGGGAGGGGGAGAGGGGAAGAGGGGAGGGAGAGAGGGGAAGAGGGGAAGAGGGGATTAGGGAAGATAGGGGAAGGGGGAAAGAGGAAAGGGGAAAGGGGAGAGTGAGTTGACAAAGGGAATAGGGAATAGGGGAAAAGGGGGAAAAGGGGAGAGGGGAAAGAGGGGAAAGGAAAGGAATGCTTATGTTGCTCTGAGTCTGGGCTGGATTTTTGGTCAATTAAGAGTGTGTGTTTTTGTTTGTTTAGATATACTTACATGCGTTTACACACACACACACACAAACACACACACACATACACACACACACACACACACAGTTTGGTAGGTAGACATTGAGAGATATACATTTTCTCTCTCTCTCTCTCTCTCTCTCTCTCTCTCTCTCTCTCTCTCTCTCTCTCTCTCTATCTATCTATCTTTCTCTCTCTCTCTCTCTCTTTTTCTCTCTCTATCTATCTATCTATCTATCTTTCTCTCTGTCTTTCTCTTTCTCTCTCTCTCTCTCTCTATCTTTCTCTCTCTCTCTCTCTCTTTTTCTCTCTCTATCTATCTATCTATCTATCTTTCTCTCTGTCTTTCTCTTTCTCTCTCTCTTTCTCTCTTTATATCTTTCTCTCTCTTCGTGTGCGTGTGTGTGTGTTTGTGTGTGTGTGCGTAAATATAAACACACACACACACACACACACACACACACACACATACACACACACACACACACACACACACACACACACACACATACACATACAACACATACACACACACACACTCACACACACACACACACACACACACACTCACACACTCACACATATACATATATACATACACATACATACATATTCATATATAGACAAACAAATAGATAGCCAGATACAGAGATACACATCGACAGAAAGATAGATAAAAGCTTCTTAGCCGTCATAGGAAAATTATTGCTTCTCTGTCTCTCCGTTTTTTATCGCAGTTAGTAAAAAAAATGTTGTTATTGTTGTTGTTGTTTCGTAGAAACGTCGCTTTTTTTACTGTATTTTGCTGTCAGTATCATCTTTTATTTGTTGTCTTTGTTTATCATTATTGCTATCATTACCTTCATTACTAGTATCGTTATCTTTGCGATTATCATTGTTTTGTTGTTATTATTATCATGACCATCATAATCATTATCATGATAATTATTATTATTATTATTATTATTATTGTTATTGTTGTTGTTGCTATTATTATCATTATTATTATTATCATTATTTTTATTATTATTATTATTACTATTATTATTATTATTATTATTGTTATTATTATCATCATTATCATTATCATTATCATTACTATCATTATTATTATTATTATCATTATTATTACTTTTATTATTATTATCACTATTATTATTAATACTGCTGTTGTTATTATTATTATTGTTATTAATATTATTACTATTAATATTATTATTATCATTATTTTTATTATCATTGTTATTATTATTATTGCTACTATCATTGTCATCACTATCATCTTTGTTGTCATTATAATTAAAACAATTATTTTCATTATTGTCATTATTATTGATATGTTTATTAATATTACTATTATTATTATTACTACTATTGTTATTATTATCATCATTATTATCATGAACATTAACATTAACATTATCATCCATTATCATTTCTTTTGCTATCATTTTTTATCATTATTTCTAACATTGTTTTAGTGTTATCATTTTCATTATTATTATCAACATTGTTATTATTATTATCTTATTATATTTCTCATAATCATTATTACTATTATTATTATTATCATTATTATGATTGTTATTATTATTATTATTATTATTACTATTACTGGTATCCTCATTATCATTATCATCCTCATTATCATTATCATCATTGTTACTATAATTATCATTATTATCATTATCACCATTACTGTAATTTTTGTTATTATCAGTGTTGTCATATAATTATGATTATTGTGATTATCATCTGCTATAGCTGTTCTTGGCACAATTTACATTTCGAATTAAATGTTTTATGAAGACATTTATAATATCAGTTGTTATAGGTTAGTTAATAGCGGTGTTAGTGGTTGTAGGAATAAATGTGGTAGTTTGAATTAACTGATTGTAGTAATGTAGTTGTTGTATTTGTAATGGTAGTTGGTGTAGTTGTTGGTGGCGACCATTTTCACCTTATACAAGAGACTAACACTAGCATTAAATGTTATGGTGATATAGTAATACAACTAAAACCTGCGTCTGATGATTATTTACTGATGAAAATGTTGTGTTGTCTAAAATTCTGTTCTTTGTATTGTTTGCTCGTTAGTTAGCTTATGGCACCATCTCACTCTGTCAGTCTGTGAAAATTGGAGATTTTGTAAACTGTTGATCAGAACAAGAAAAGAAGAAAAAAACTTAAATTCAAAACAGTAGTAGAAATCATATAATGATAACCCCTTTAAGTCAATCACCTATCTGATAAATCATAGAAGATCTAAATATATTTGTTTTCTTTTTTCTTTGCCCTACGTCACTATCGCACTCGTTCTTCACTATCCCTTTTGGAGGAACATTTTTCCCTTTTTTCTCCCCCCCAGCAGGTCGCGGTGGCGGTGGTGCCCTCAAGGTCAACAGCCCAGGAGACCGTGCCCGTTTCCGCCATGACCCCTACCCTCGCGTGCCCTCCTCGACATAAACGAGGTCAAAGTTCATTGCTCTCTTTCTCTCTCTCCCTACCCCCCTTATCCCTTCTTTCTGTCTTTGTCTCTATCTCTCATTGCTTATCTATCTCCCTCTCTTTCACCGTGTCTCATTCTTCTCGTATATGTCCCTCTCATCATCCTTCATTTTCTCTCTTTCCGTCTCACACACTCTCTTCTCCCCTTTCTCTTTTTGAGTCTCTCCCCGCCCCCGGGTCTCCCTCTCTCTGTCATTACAAGCCGCGTCGAAACACCAGTTTGTGTAAGCTAGCCACCCAGACCTTCAACCGAGCCGCTGAGGTCCCCAAGTACCAGCAGCATCCGGAGGGACAAGGTACCCGTAGATCCACCACGCAACACGGAACTATTGCGTGCTGTCAAGGTAGTCGCCACGATCTTCCGTCTTCTTCCTGCTCCTCTTGTGTGTTCCGGTTTTGAGTCTCTCCTTTTGCAGCCCTTTGTCCAATGCCCAGAAACCTTTCCCTTCGGTTCAAGCTGCGAGATCGCTGCTGATGCTCCTGACGGGGTTTGACAAGAAGTGGAAGAAGGAATTTGGTGATGCCCGTTTTCTGTGGGTGGGTACCTTAACGTGTTGTGTTTTTTTTTTTTTTTTCTAGGAGGGTGACTATTATAAGATTGGGTCTAAAGTTTGGTATTTGAAGTAAAGCTTTCAAGCATTTCACCTAGTCTTTAGATTTATCCAAAATGAGAGTTGTCGTAGGCTGAAACCCCTCGTCTTGTGGCAAGTGATTTGTATTTTTTCATATCCGGAGAGGTGGAGGGAACCGTGATAAAAAATATTAATAACTATGAACAAGTGACGAGTGGCACAGACAGAACCAGACTTTGACGGAAAAAAAGGTTCGTCGGAAAACACAGGAGATAAACACAAGATACCTGGTTAAAGACTTCTGAATAATTATCGTACTACAAACCTTTCGTACTGAGGGGAGAGTGTACCAGGCATGCTACGTCGTGTCAAGGACGTCGGACTTTTAACCCTGGGCGAAAACCCCCACGTTTTCCCCAATACCAGAGATCGTGAAGACGGTTTTGATGGGAAAGAAAATGACACGATGAACTAAACAAACAGTAAAGAGATACACAAAGAAGCCAAACCCCAAGCTTCTTTCAGAGCAAGAAGGCTTGAACCTCCAAACCCACAAGGATGGATTTCTTGTGACCTGAACTGACGTTTTGTGTGCTCTTCTTGAAAAATTGTTCCGAAAGTGAACCTTATCTTGAGGTCGCGTCTCACGTGTGTTCGTTCTCTTGTTTTAATATTATTCTCAAAGAAAGGTTCGAGGTCCCTCCAAGCTCGTTAATTTCTAAGGTGCAGTATTTTGATATTCTCGAATTTCGAATTTTAGAAAGAAAATACAAAGTATCATACTAGTGAATGAAGAGAACTGTCAGACCAACAAACCATCTTGAAAAAAAGATACAGACATATATATATATATATATATATATATATGTATATATATTATATGTATATATGTATATGTATATATATCATATATTATACATATCTATAAATATACATATATATATATATATATATATATATTAGAAAATAAAGGTATTAACAGACCTTCTTCTTGATCTGCTGTGAACACTTTCATGGACTTTATTTTTTCAACATACATCATTAACATGCGGGTCTGTACATCGACATGCAAGGGGCAAGTAAAAGAAATGACTTCCTTCTTTTCTCTCCTCCCGAGAAGATTTACACGAAATCAAAAATAGATAAGTTTGATGAATAAGTAATGAAAGGATTCAGCAAGGCTTGGGAGTCATATACACACAGCGAGATAAAAAAATAAATAAAAAGGGATCTGATGCATATGAAAAGATCCGATACCATGTACCTCGATAGTGAAGTACGCATTGCTGTAGTCTGCACATTAGAATATTTTGCTGTGCAAGTGTGTGTTTGTGTATCAAAGTGTTTTTATTTCTCCTAATATTAAGTAACCCTACTACGGATTTCCGGATCTTAGTTTACGAATTAATACAAAATAAATAAACAAATAAAAAAATATATATATAAAACACGAGATAAAGAGGAGCTCAAGCTTTCACAGCAGAAACGACCAATCATACAGTATGGCGGAAAACGCACTGATATGATTGGCTGGGTGTTATTTTTTTTCCCCCCCGAGAAGTGAACAAACAATTTGTTAGGTGAAGTTTTTGGGAAATTCAACTTCACTTACTTCAAAAAAAAAAAAAAAAAAAAAAAAAAAGCAACAGACGACCTGATCAAGAAGAATGTCATCTTTCTCAACTTCTTTCACGTGATTGGTGGAACTCCGTCGTCGCCACAGCCAATGACTGTGCGCCATTATGTAAACATTGAAGGTGATTGGCTGTTTCTGTATGGGCATTGAAAAGCGTAAGTCTTGTATTACGATAAGTATGTTTCTTGTATATTTTGTCTGGAACTGCATTAAGGTTAGCAATAGTAGAATCATTGCGGATATACCGATATTTTGACCACCGATGTAGTGCATATACAACATACAATATATATATATATATATATATATATATATATATATATATATATATATACGTATATATAAGCATATATATATATATATATATATATATATATATATATATATATATATGTATGTATGTATGTATATTTTCTAGTATTTCAACAAAGGATATTATAATTTTATAGTATTAGGCAGAAAAGGAATTTGAAGTAAGTCAGCGATTATGCTTTTAAATTACGTCTCGTTCTTAGAGTATTTGTCTGTTTTCACACCTGACTTTCCCCCATTTTTTTTTTTTTTTTTTTTTAATCATAAAAGGTTAGAGATAGAATTCCTTCCCTCTCATAAGGCCCCATTTCTATTCTCAGTTTTATTAAGTTTCCTCGAACGATTCTCCATCAAACCTTTTTATTTTGTTTGTTCCATCTCCGTTATCAAATGTATTTACCGATTTATTTACTTATCTTCCGCTCACACGACGCTATGTTTACTGGAGATTCAATAGACGATTGATTTCACTTTATTTCACTTTATTTTCCTTTATTTCACTTATATCTCACTTTATTTTCCTCTCTTTCCCTTTTATTTCACTTTATTTTCCTTTATTTCGCTCTTACTTCACTGTATTTTCCTTTCCTTTCCTTTATTCCACTTTATTTTGTCCTATTACTTCTCTCTATCTCACTTACCATCACTTTATTTCACTCGATTTTACTTGATTCCACTTGATTTCACTTGATTTCACTTGATTTCACTTGATTTTCTACGCTAAGCCGATCGTATTCGCGTTTTGTTTAACTCTGTGGCGTTCGCGTAAGGCAGCTGACCGACTCCCTCCGGATTGGTGACTTACGAACGGTTCGGGGAAGAAATAGTGTTTTCTTTTAGCGGGAATATGACTGTGGGGATTTGTTTTTTATTTATTATTATTTTTTTTTTTTTTTTTTTTTTTTACCTCTATCTGTTTATTGATTTTTTTTCTTTGTCCGTCTGTTTGTGTGTCTGTTTTTTTTTCTTTATGTCTGTTTTTCTTTCTTTTTTTCTGTTTTTCTTTCTGTCTCTCTCTGCTTTTCTTTCTTTCTATCTGTTTTTCTTTCTGTCTCTCTCTGTTTTTCTTTCTGTCTCTCTCTGTTTTTATTTCTGTCTCTCTCTCTCTCTCTATCTATCTATCTATCTATCTCTCGCTTTATTTTAATTCCAATACGACGTATGACAATCAGAAATAAAAAACCGACGGATCTATCAACTCTTTCCCCGTTCTGTTATTTCTTAAAAAAAAAAGCGCTAATTCAAATCTTCAACAAAGTCCACTCCTCTTCCTTTTTTTCGACGAAATAAAAAGATAAATACAGAATAATAAAAAATAAAAAAAGTTAACGGATGAAAATGAAAACAAAAATAAAAGTCCGGAGTGATTACCAATTAAGACGAGTCACTATGTTACGCGAACGCCAACCCCCCCCCCTCCCTCTTTCCCCCCCCCTTCTCTATCCCCTTACCCCCCCCCTCCTCCCCCACGATTGGAAGTGATGACGTAATGATTGTGTTTTGGTAGTTTGGTAGACAATAAATTTATAAGGTATATTAGATGGCTTTTGTACATAATGACATGGAGATATATACAAAAAAAAAATATATATATTTAATAAAATATTCACAAGAAAGACCCTCTCCAGCTTTTAATCAAAACAAAAGGTTGCCTATACTTCAATATCACTTAGAAAAGGAGGCAGGATCACAGAGGAAAGAAAGATGGCCTAATCTGTCACGTGTCCATAAAGGTTGTTTTTGTGTAAGTATACATTAGTAAAGCGCCTTTACTGACACAGCGCCTGCGACTCGATTTTGCTTTCTTCCGTCTTATGAATTCAATAAATTAAGGAAAACAAAGTCTATATCAATTGTTTTATTCTTATAGTGAATATTAACATATCAACTTTTTTTTTTTTTTTTTTTTTTTTTTTTTTTTTTTTTTAGATAAGGGTTCTATCAGCTCTCGGTTAATTGATAACGTTATAAATCTCACACACACACACACACACACACACACACACACACACACACACGCACACACACACACACACACACGCCTCTCCCTCTCTATTCACTCTCTTACCCCCTAAATAATAATAATAATAATGATAATAATAGTAATAATAATCTCCACCCAACCCCTCCCCCCTTACCCACCCATCCTTCTAATCCTCTCTCCTCCTCCTCCTCCTCTTCCTCACCCTTCTTCTTCTTCTTCTTCATCTTCGTCTTCTTCTTCCTATTCTTCTTCTTCCTCCTCCTCCTCCTCCCCCTCCCCTCCCCTCTCCCCCCTGCTCCTCCTCCCCCCCCCCCTCCTCCCCCATCCTCCCCTCTCCCTCCTCCTCCTCCTCCTCCTCTTGAAAACAAAAAACCAAAAACAAGACATTGACCGCGTTCCCCTCCTCTCGACCTCCCTCAGTGGCCTCCTAGTACACCGACTCGGTTTGAAGCTAAAAATGCGCGCCTCTCTCTTCAATTTCTGCGGTAAATGAAGTGAAGAATGGCACCGAGGTCCAATTCTTGTTGGCATTATTATCGAAGGTTCAAAAGGAAGATGGGTGTGGAAGGGGGTAGTAGGAGGGAGGGAGGGGGTGGGGGGGAGGGAAGTTAGGTTTGGGGAGAAAAAGGGGAAGGAGCGAAGGGAGGAGGTGAGGTAGGGGTGGGAGAGAGAGAGAGAGAGAGAGAGAGAGAGAGAGAGAGAGAGAGAGAGAGAGAGAGAGAGAGAGAGAAAGAGAGAGAGAGAGAGAGGAGGGGGAGAAAGACCGAGAGAGAGGGGGGGGGGGAGAGAGAGAGGAGCGGGAAGAATGAGAGGAAGGCTAACAGAATAAAAGAGAGAGAGAGAAGATGAGATTGGAACGAGGAGAGAAAATAAAGGAGAAAGATGGGGAGAGATAGAGGAACACAAATAGATAGTTAAACACAGATAAGCAGAAAAAAAACATACAGTAGAAAAAGACAGAGAGAAGAGGAGAGAGAGAGAGAGAGGACAATCTCTCCATTTGTTGCAATCTCTACCTCTCTCTCTCTCACGCATTTCCCCTTGGTCACATTTTATCTGTCTATCCACACATGTACATGTTTTTTATTTCTCTCTCTCCTTCCCGCTCTCTCTCTCTCTCTCTCTCTCCTCCCCTCCCTTTCTCACTCATTCCCTCTCTCCGATTTCTTCATTAAAATACAGGAGAGAAACTGCAGCCCTCGTCTCATTCAGTCAAGTGACAGACAGACTGACCGCTATGATGACAGTCGTTGTTGTGTCTGCATTAACATTCATGGGGTGGGCCGGCAATTTTCAAAAATTTGAATTTGAATTGTAACGGTTTTGTCACATGTCCCTCGGAAAAAGGACAGAACAATATAGGTCTCCTTAACGATTCTGTTATTTTGTTAACAAGAGTGGAAACGCTATTTAGTATTCTTTGGTTTATATTTTGCATAATAAACATAAATGTTCAACAGATAGGAGCGTATTTCCATCAAGTAATGCATAATAATATTTGTTTATTTACACTCCATCCGTGCGCTCGCATTGGCGGGAAATTTAAACCAAAATCCGTTACGGAATTGAATTCACAAGGCGAGATCACTCAACCCCCCCCCCCCCCCTCTTTATAAATCAACCCGCTTAGTAAGGAGATTCACCAAAGGACCCGGCAGCCGGCTTTATAAAACATCCTGTCGATGGAGAGATGATCGGTGGCGCAGTAATCTTGTAAAAGCAGGAAACTCCATTAACATAAGGAGGGGGGATACTTGCTGTGGATTCCAGAAGGCGTTATAGCAATAGGGTAGGGCGAAGGCGGATTGTTGTCATGCTCGCTCTCTCTCTCTCTCTCTCTCTCTCTCTCTCTCTCTCTCTCTCTCTCTCTCTCTCTCTCTCTGTATATATCACACACACATACACACACTTAAACGTAATCATGTTCTCACCAGACTAGCCAGGAAATGGTTCCCCATTTACCATCCCTAAACTAGATTAACGCAAATACAGGGTCTTTTTCGATGGTAAGTATTCTTTGAAATGAAAAAAGAATAAACATCTAGCACCTCTTTGTGTTTGAGAGGCGTAAAATAATATGAATTTGAGATACGCTCCTTTTTTCATAACTGTGTAACATAGTAGTTTCTGCTGCCGGTGTAATAGAGGTAAAAAGGCTAGCAAAGGAGTGATATTTCTGTATACGAACTAAGGATTATTATTATTATTATTATTTTCTTCGTCTTTTTCTTCTTCCTTTGTTTTTTTCTATTTTCTTCATCTTCTTCTATTCTTTTGTTTTCTTCTGTTTTCTTCCTCTTCTTCTATTCTTCTTTTTCTTTTCCTTTTTCTCTTTTTTTCTTCTTCCTTTCTTTTGCTTCTTCTCATTCGTCTTATCCTTCTTGTCCTTTTCCTTCTCCTTCTCCTCTCTTGTAATACTGAACATGGTGAAAAATATCGTAAATAAGATGGCTACTATAAAGCATAATCGAGTTGCGTATTGCGCTTTCTAAAGTTTTTTTTTTTTTTTTTAATGATGAAAATATTTTAGGGTTCTCAGATTTTCTATTTCCTTTGATTGATCACTTGATATTGGCCTCTTGGCGAAAAACAAATGTCAAACGAAGTCAAAATCAGATTTAAATAGGATATAAGTCTTTTTTTAATAAAATCTTACTAAAGAGTAAAAAGGTATAAACTCACAATATAAATTTTTCATCGCATAATGTATATATATAAAAATAGAGAATGAAATCAATTTGAATGTCTTTTAAAATATGTAAATGCTGCAATGACCGCAAACCCATTTTTTGTTTTTCTTTTTTAAAGAATTTCGTTTTGAATTTTTTCCTTTTTTTTTTTTTTTTTTTTTTTTTACCTTCTTCTAATGAGGACAGTATGCAAATATCCAAACGTATGCACACTGTTACTTATTACCCTTTATACGAACACCACATCAAAGACCGGTGGTTGGAATCATTTCCTGATGAGAGAAGAGTAACAACAAATATTTTTATTTTCTCTTTTTTCAGAAGCAGAAAAATAAAAAAAATATACAAAACTCTTCTTTCATCTATTTGTAATGTATGAATAAAATTTATTCTTCTTTTTTTGAGGTAAGGTATATACATATATATACATATACGATTTTTCTTTTGCCACTGTCTACTTTGACTAGGCCTAGATTAAGTCTATTTTTTTTCCCCCTTAGAAACAGTAGATGGTACTAGTCAGCAGTATTGTAAACTTATGCTAAATCAACCACAATTACAAGGGGGACTATTATGATGCTATTTAACACCGTCTCTTACGTCATATCATGTAAAGCCAGTTGGCCAAAAGTATATCATCTCGGAAGGTGCATGAGTTGGGGAACTTAGACCTTGGGACAAAGCATAATAGAGGTAAGTTTCCCAAACCGTGCCACCATTAGTTAATTCTCTTTAAAAGATATATGTACTTATAAATCAAGTTAATGGTATGTTTTCGTCCAGATTTTTTTTTTTTCTTTTTTTTTTAAGTGCGAAATAAAGCTATCTGCATTTTGGCCAGCTGGCACTAAGTTTGAACTGAATGCGTAAACTTAATATATTTTGAAGATAACATTAGGGCAGTCCAAATGTAGAATAATCGTTTTTTAAATATATATTTATTCATGAAATCGACTTTCTTTGCTGAATATTGTGTTCTTAAAGATAAAACAAGAATTCAGAGGAACTTTGAATTCACACTACATGATTTCAAAGTAATTTTGAATTCAGAAAAAAAAAAATCTATTTTCTCTCTACACTTTACTTTTTTTTTTTTCTCTCTGAGCAAAGTCTGTGCCAAGAATGTACTTGATTTTAAGCATTATATATTCTGAATGATCTACTTTTAATGCATCCATTGCAATTTATAATCAAGCGAATGATTTTTTTTGTTTCTTTGTTTTTTATATATATATATATGATTGGAGGAGAAAGCGTAGGTTAGAAATGAATGGTGCATTTGTTCTTTGCTCGCTTCATTCACCCTTATTTTTTTTCCTGGAGGATGCATATCGAGGCCACAGAATTCTCCTCCGCTTTCTCCTCTCCATCACATCTCCTCACAATAAACCATTAAATCCAAAATAAACTCGAAATGAACTTAATACCAAAAGACCCCAAAAAATAGAAAGAAAAAAAAACAAAATATTCACTATGACTAATTCGGTTTTACTGTAATTAATGTTTTGCCCATATGAATTAAACATGATGT
>NC_061824.1:1855018-1860018 GCF_019202785.1 Penaeus chinensis
TATCAAAGGCTAAATTATACTAACGACCTTAAGCAGACAATGAAATTAAGATAACCATATATAAGACAAACAAACAAATATTGCACAACATCTACAGAGCAGGCAACAAAACTGCAATAATTTTCACCAAACGATGTCTGTGCTAAACGTCTAATTTCTGTGTTCAAGAGATTATATTTCTTTTCCTTTTTTTTGTTTACTTCCTATAACAATAAAGATCTAACAGTCTCCATTGTATAAACTCAACGTCTGCACCAGATAAGTGAAGGAAATACATTGATATTAAACTTTAGAGTAATATAATCGGTGTATATGGAGTGATTTGCAATAATGTGTACTAGTATATAGTAATATAATGATAGAAAGAACGATAATGATAATGGTAATAGTAATGATGATAATGAAAAGATTATGATGATAATGAAGATAGTAATAGTAATAACAACAACAGCAACAACAATGATGATAATGATAATAATAATGATGATAATAATAATAATGATGATAATATCATCAAGAATATTAATGATAACAATGATAATAACAATGTTAATAATAATGATAATAATGAAAATAACAATGATAACAACAACGACAACAACGATATTAAGTAAACTCATACAAATCATAACAGAATAACAACAACAATAACAAAATACCAACCGATAACGACACTAAAATGAAACAACCAATATTTGATATCGGCAATGCCATTTATTCTCCAAGTCAACACCCACGCCTAAGTCCTCAGTCCCTAGCATTTATGTAGGCTGTCCCTCCCTTCGTTACCTCGCCTGTGCTTATAGTTTGCGTTAAGCTTCATTGAGCGCAAGTTGCTGGGGTGTTAATCTTGAACTTGGAGACGGAGTGTGTGTGTGTGGGTGCGTGTTTAGGTGTGTGCTCGTGTGGATATATAGGGGGTAGGTTGGGAGGAGTGTGGGTATTAGGGGAGGGAGGAAGGGGGTTGTGGGTAAGTGTGTGTTTGTGGAGAGAGATGTATGTGTGTGTGGATAAAACCGTGTTTGTGATTAGGTTTTGTTTCTGTTTGTGGTTGTAGGTGTGTATGTTTATATTCGTGTTTGCGATTAGGTCTGTCTGCGTATCCGTGTATATTCAACATAATACCCCACACACACAGCAAATCACTCGCACCAACACAAATCGCCAACCTAGATCAGTCCATTCACCTCGAAAACATCCATTTAATCAAATAGCGTTATATAAAAAAAAGTCGATTCGCCATCGTCAACAGACAGGCGCGATCTCCCCTTCGGCCGTGACCTGCTCTGCGCTAACTTCACTTTAGCTCAATTACTGACGCTCTTCCGCCACTCTGGACTAACCGAGGCTAATCCAATCCAGCCAACTCTATCCAGTCAAGTTCCTCTCTGTCTGTGTTCGTCTGTCTCTGTCTGTTTCTTTGTCTTTCTGTCTCCCATTATCTCTCTTCCTCATCTCTCTCCCTCACTCTTTTGGTTAGTCTCTTTCCTCTCCTTGTCTCTCTTCTCCTCTCCTTTACCTTTTACCCTTCTCTTCCTTTCTTTCTCTCTATTCCTTCCTTCTCTTACCCTCCTCCCCCCACCCTTTCCCATACCCACCTCCCCTTCTTCCTTCTCTCCCCCTACCCACCACCCCTTCTCCCTTCTTCCCCCTCCTCCTCCTCCCAGCTTCCTTTCTCTTCCTCTACACTCCCTCCCCCCTATTCTCCTCCTCTCTCCTAAGCTCTTTCTTCTCACATTTCAACTGCCGTCTTGACCTCGTCTGAAGAAGTATTTTCTCCGGGTTCCCTCGGCTGTAGATTACCTTGGAGACAGCTGGTTTCTTGTACAGTCTTGTGTGTGTGTGTGTGTGTGTGTGTGTGTGTGTGTGTGTGTGTGTGTGTGCGTGTTTGTGCATGTTTGTGTGTAAGTTTGAGTGTGTGTCCCGAGTATATTTGTATGAGAAGAGGGGAGATAGGAATAATGAAGAGATAGAATGGAAACCAAAGAGAGACAGAGAGACAATATTCATAAAGTAGATATTTGTTTATTACATATGTATATATACATACATATATATACATATATATATATATATATATATATATATATATATATATATATATCACTATCAGATCTTCTCTAGCAGTCGAAACAGCATCTTCAGCCCTATCTCCTCTTTGTCCAGCATCACTTGAAGTAAGATAGAGGAATGGATGTTCTTTCTCCATAAATGGAGATTTTTTTTTCTTCCTTTTTTTCTTTTTCTCTCTTTTTTTCTTTTTATCCCTTCTTTTTTCCCCTTTTTCTCCCGTTTCTGCTTCGTCTTATTCCTCTTTCTCCTCCTCTTCTTCTTCCTCTTCCTGTTCCTGCTCCTCCTCTTCTTCTCTTTCTTCCCCTTCCTCCTCTTTCTCTTCTTCTTCCTCTTCCTTCTCTTCCTCAATTTCTTTATCATCCTCTTCCTCTTCCTCCTCCTCCTCTTCTTCATTTTCTTCCCCTTCCTCCTCTTTCTCTTCTTCTTCTTCCTCTTCCTTCTCTTCATCTTCTTTTTCGTCCTCTTCCTCTTCCTCCTCCTCTTCTTCTTCTTCTTCTCCTTCCTCCTCTTTCTCTTCTTCTTCTTCCTCTTCCTCTTCCTGCTCCTCTTCTTCTTCTTTTTTTTTCCCTTCCTCCTCTTTCTCTTCTTCTTCTCCCTCTTCCTCCTCTTCTTCATCTTCTTTTTCGTCCTCTTCCTCTTCTTCTTCTTCCTCTTCCTGCTCCTCCTCTTCTTCTTCTTCTTCTTCTTCCCTTTCATCCTCTCTCTCTTCTTCTTCTCCCTCTTCCTTTTCTTCTTCATCTTCATTTTCGTCCTCTTCCTCTTCCTCTTCTTCTTCTTCTTCCTCTTCCTCTTCCTGCTCCTTCTCTTCTTCTTCTTCTTCTTCCCCTTCCTCCTCTCTCTCTTCTTCTTCTCCCTCTTCCTTCTCTTCTCCATCTTCTTTTTCGTCCTCTTCCTCTTCTTCTTCTTCTTCCTCTTCCTCTTCCTGCTCCTTCTCTTCTTCTTCTTCTTCTTCCCCTTCCTCCTCTCTCTCTTCTTTTTCTCCCTCTTCCTTCTCTTCTTCATCTTCTTTTTCGTCCTCTTCCTCTTCCTCTTCTTCTTCTTCTTCTTCCCCTTCCTCCTCTTTCTCTTCTTCTTCCTCTTCCTCTTCCTGCTCCTCCTCTTCTTCTTCTTTGTCTTCCCCTTCCTCCTCTCTCTCTTCTTCTTCTCCCTCTTCCTTCTCTTCTTCATCTTCTTTTTCGTCATCTTCCTCTTCCTGCTTCTCCTACTCTTCTTCTTCTTCTTCCATTTCCTCCTCTTTCTCTTCTTCTTCTCCCTCTTCCTTCTCTTCTTCATCTTCTTTTTCATCCTCTTCCTCTTCCTCTTCCTCTTCTTTTTTCACTTCGCTGCGTCTCCTTTGTCTTCCTGGGTTTCCTCCTTCCATTCACTTACCAAAGTCAATTAGCTTATCAAACCTATTCTCACTTTCCAACCGTTTTATCTAAAATTATTTAATTATCTATTCATCTATTCATTTTATCTATTTAATTGCTTACTTGTCGATTAATTTCTTTATTCATCACTCATTTATTTCCATTCATTCATTGGATTATTTTTCCATTTATTCCATCCAATCTGTTTATCTATTTATATAGTTTTTTTTATCTATCTATATATCAGTCTATCTATCTATCTATCTATCCATCCATCCATCCCTCTATCTATCTATCTAACCTTATATCTATCTTTCTTTCCATTGATTCCATCCAATCTGTTTATCTATCTATATATATAGTTTTTTTATCTATCTATATATCAGTCTACCTATCTATCTATCTATCTATCTATCCATCCATCCATCCACCCCTCTATCTATCTATCTATCTATCTAACCTTATATCTATTTATACATCCATCCATCCATCTATCTATCCATCTATCTAACCTTATATTTATCTATACATCCATCCATCTATCTAGCAATCTAGCAATCTAGCATCTATTTGTCTCTCTATATATCTTTTTGTATATCTATTTTCTATCTATTTATTACAAGAAGGCCAGCAGCTTAGTGTGATCATAATTAAAATAACTGGCTACAGGGTCAATAAAGTGCAATGATAATAGACATAGAGTATGAGCTTTATTTGTTTTGTCAATTACGTCATATACATATATTTTTTCTTTTTTCTTTTTTTCATATTTATCATTACCGTTTCTCATTTCATGTTCCATTTTGTTGGTGATGTGTTTGGTGTATATTACGTGCACGTTAATAAATTCGGATAATAAATGTATTTTCCTTCGAACCCAAGTATTAGTTTGAACAAAAGCAGAAGGTGGCGTCTGGAGGAGGTCCCTGCCCTTAAGGAATAAGGTCAAAGTTTTATACATACATATAACGAACAAACTAAATAAAATAATGCACACACACACATACACACATACAGACACACAAACACACACACAAGCACACACAAATGCATACAGCAACACACACACATACACACATGCACACAAACACATACACACACACACAAACACATACACACACACATACAAAACATATACACATACACCAACACACACACATACACACACACACACACATACACACACACACACACATACACACATACAGACACACAAACACACACACAAGCACACACAAATGCATACAGCAACACACACACATACACACATGCACACAAACACATACACACACACAAACACATACACACACACATACAAACACATACACATACACCAACACACACACATACACACACATAGACACACACAAACACACACACACAAACACATACACCAACACACACACACCAACACACACACACACACACACACACACACACATATATTTTTTTTTCTTTTTTTTCATAAAAGTCCGGACATTTACTTCTCCCTGCTAGTTATACAGTCTCGTTCTGGCCAAGGTGCATTAATTATACATTAAAGTCATATTGTTATAAACGGCATTATACCGTAATTAT
>NC_061824.1:1872518-1875018 GCF_019202785.1 Penaeus chinensis
GAGAGGGAGAGGGAGAGGGAGAGGGAGAGGGAGAGGGAGAGGGAGAGGGAGAGGGAGAGGGAGAGGGAGAGGGAGAGGGCGAGGGAGAGTCCTCCCGTATATGAAGAAGAAGAGAGAGAGGGAGAGGGAGAGAGCAAGGGAGAGGGAGAGGGAGAGGGAGAGAGCAAGGGAGAGGACAGGGGAGAAGGAGAGATAGAGGGAGAGGGAGATAAGGAGGGAGAGGGCGAGGCAGAGTCCTTCCGTAGATGAAGAAGAAGAGAGAGAGGGAGAGGGAGAGGGAGAGGGAGAGGGAGAGTCCTTCCGTAGATGATTAAGAAGAGAGAGAGGGAGAGGGAGAGGGAGAGGAAGAGGGAGAGAGAGAAGGAGAGTGAGAGGGAGAGGAAGAGAAAGGGCAACAACAAGGCGGAGAATCGCACAGATAAATGAAGCTGTCACTCCCATCCGGCTGTGTAGAGAGGTTAATATCTCTCTTTTCTTTTTCTGAGGTGGGGGGGGGGGGGGGTAGTGTGAAGGATAGAGGGTGTGTGGGTGTGTGTAAGTGAGTGAGTGAGTGAGTGAATGAGCGAGTGAGTGAGTGAGTGAGTGTGCGAGTGTGTGTGTGTGTGTGTGTGTGTGTGTGTGTGTGTGTGTGTGTGTGTGTGTGTGTGTGTTTTGTGTGTGCATGTGTATAATATATATATATATATATATATATATATATATACATACTATATACAGATACTATATACAGATCCAGACCAGGAGGCGAAAGAACACAGGAGTCGACCTACAGAACGGACACGTAACAAGACCTAACGAAGTCGTCACTGTGCAAGGAAATCTTTCATTAAGATCAGCTGAACAGGCTTTGTTCTCCAGCGCCGATGCTAAATGAATGGGAAAACGATCGAGCTCTATGTTTGGCTTTAAAATCGGGCTAAATTGGGATGACATGATAAAAGGGGGAATGGAGAAAGAACAGTTGAAGAGAGAGGAAGGGAAAGATAATGAGGGAGAGAGAAGAAGGGGAAAGAGAGAGAGCGATAGAGAGAGAGAGAGAGAGAGGAAGAAAGAGAACGAGAGAAAGAGAGAGAGAGAGTGAGAGAGAGAGAAAGAGAGAGAGAGAGAGAGAGAGAGAGAGAGAGAGAGAGAGAGAGAGAGAGAGAGAGAGAGAGAGAGAGAGGGAGAGAGAGAGAGACAGATAGACAGACAGACAACCAGACCATGTGACAGACAGACACAGAGACAGACAGACAGACAGACAACCAGACCATGTGACAGACAGACACAGAGACAGACAGACAGACAGACATACAACTAGACCATGTGACAGACAGACAGATGAAAGAAAGAAAGAAGTAAGAAAGACAGAGAAAAACAAACTAACAAACACAGAAAGAGAAAGGAAAGAGAGCAAGGGCGAGGCGCAAATACAAAGACGCATTACCAGCAAGGGAAAATATGAAGAACGTGTTGCGCAACCTCCCGTCCTCTGCCAAAGTACATTAAGGACGTTTTCAGTTTGCTCACCTCAGCGGAGAACGATCATCTTTTGAGTATCTTTCAAGACGAAGTGACTCTAAAATTACTTTCTACATGAGGAAGGCACGAATCTCTGTGGCAAAATCGGTTTCCTTCGAGTAAATGAGTTAACGTCAGACTGCTTCTTTATGTGGTACAGCTGGATAGTTCTGTATACTCACTAACTATTTCGTGTTATCTTACTATTTGAAACTCTATGCGCAGTTAGTTATTAAATCCGTTTTCGTGTAATGTTTCCTCTTCAAATTGCTATATTGGTTTAGGAAATAATTCTGTGAAACTAGTAAGGCATCAATAATAACGTAGATTATTTCCCAAGACCTGATTTGATTTCAGCCATTCGCTAACGTAAATAACTAAATACGAGAATGGAAGTCGGTAACGATATGCATTTACGATCCCTTTTATCCTGTAGAGAATTTTTGTCTTTATTTAACCAAAGGCCTGTTTCTTCCCCAATATATTGTAAGATTGATGATAAGGTTCTACATTACATAAGAAATAATTATATTAAATTATCTTGTATATGTATATACTACAATAAGCGCATTCAATTTTAAATCGTTTTTCATGGTAACAGAACACGTAATCTGTATATATCGCATTCTATATTCAATTTCTATATTTAATTGTGGTGTATGTTTTTACATAACCTTAGACAGTTTCCCTCAAGCAAGCAGACCAAAATCATAATGGCTATATTCGTTTCAAATTCTATCTAAAGAAAGGTACATCGTGTCTAATATCTGTTCAGTGTCCCTCTCCATCACTGTCTGTTTTATCGAGAAACTGATTTCTGCAAAACATCCCCCTTCCTTCACGCCAGTTTATAAATACCGGCGTTGTTCCACTGCAAATTATGTTGTTGTTAGTGTTTTTGTTATTCATCCACCTTACTGTGCGATTGCGAGAGGTGTGTGTGAGTTGATGGACCTTGCAATATACGTGGGTGGGTCGGTGATACAGATACAGTGGTGGC
>NC_061824.1:1882518-1890018 GCF_019202785.1 Penaeus chinensis
TTCGAAGGCTGCTAGGTTTGTCTAAGAATTATATTTACTTGGTTTCATTAGTTACCCTGGAAGAAAAATCCACAATGTAAAACTTTCCGCCGCCCTCTTTACACTCTAAACTGCAGGTTGGTCTTTCTCCAGGTGAACACTCTTCGACATAACCTGGTCCACACCAGCCCTCCCTCTTCCTCGAAGGTGGGTACCTATGCTTTTCCTTGTACCTCCTGTGACAAGCAATACTTTGGCGAGACGGGCGCCAGTCTCACTAAGCGCCTGTCTCAACATATGCATGCTGTATCCAGGGGACACAACAACAACGCTCTCTTTTGCCATCAGTGGGATACAGGCCATCAGATGGACAGCGGCGCGCATTGTCTTTCCTTCCGCTGACGTCCACGCCCGCAGACTGGTGGAATCCTCCTTAATAAAGCTGCTGCCTAATTTCAACCTGAACAGCGGCTTTTCTCCTGTCGATAGTCTCCTCGCTTCCCACATCCTCTGCCTTCTCCCGTACGCCGGCCACCCTGCACACAGTCCGACCGACCCTCCGACTTGATCTGACCTCCCTTCGCTTCCGTTCGTCTGTCCTCACATGCCCCGCGTTACCGCGTTGCCTTTCCTCTCTCTTTTATACCCCTTCCTCTCTCTTACCTCTTCAGACCTGAGGATGGAATCCAGTGGATTCCGAAACTGTTGTCGCACTTTCAATAAATCTAGTTTAATATTGTGGGTTTTTCTATCATAGTATCAACACGGTAGTGTTTTCACCATTCATTAGTTACCCTCATAACTATAGAATTAAGGAATGTTTTCTATGATCAATGTTCCGCCAACTACTTCATAGAAAACGTTCTTTTTCTGCTACTGGCGTCTCGGAAGGATTAACTTAATCATTTCTCTATAACGCGTGGTTAGCTTATGTAAAAATATAACAAATATGTTAATGCGATAGGAAAATATATCCTTTGATAAATACTTGATACAAATAATCATATAAACTTATATTCACTTTTAGATTAAGAGATAGATACTATTATACAAACAAAACACCAAAAGTACATAAGGATGTAGGGAAAGTCAGCCCATTTTTTTATTGCTCAAATTCGCATTTCCACTGCGGTACTGCGATGTGTCAAGTCCTTTTTATTTTCATTCTAATCAGCTGACACTTTAATATCTATGTTTACGCATGCTTGCTGTTTGTAAAATTCATATACAATATTTTGAATCCATTGCACTTCTTCTTTACTCATTTTTTTTTTTTTTTTTTTTAATCGGTAAATCGGAGTATTCTAGAGTCTGGGACGAGTTGCCAGATATTCCTTGTCTGAAACTGGACGGATAATAGACAGGCATATGTCTGGTCCAATAGTCATATTATTCTATTGTATATTTTGGTCTTAGATAAGTTATTCCAGATAAGAGAAGTCAACGTGAATGAGACAGGACTAATATTTGTCACTCGAGTTAAAAATAATAATAATAATAATAAATAACTGGTGACATGAATTACGAGATACATTATATGCCATTATTATTATTTCAGATTTTATTTTCTTTCTTCCTTAAGGTATATTGAACATGACTGAATTCGATATGTTTTTTAAGTTACTGGAAATTTTGTCGAGAGAATTCTTCATAACACCAAGGGAAGCAGAAATATGATTTATTTAAGGGCAAGAGTGCCTTTTTCCAAGTTTATTAAAATATTCATTAAAGTATAACATTAACATTATTCCAGGTACTTTATGCCAAGTATTTTTGATATATCATGTGCTGCACATTGATAAGAAAAAAAATCATAGAATCAGAGGTTTATTTGAAAAATTAAAATATTTTGCGTAGTGTATTTTTCTGCCATTGCATCATAGGTTATGTGCTATATCTTTGCATTCTGGCCATGGTGATCAGAAGAAAATACTAAAAATTAATGAAAAACGAGAGATGGAAATATTACATGCCCAACTCGAAAATATTTTTCCCTTGTAGTTGCTTTTAGCCCGAAATTATTAGTAGTATATTTTAGGATATCCTTTTGCAACCTTAACGTTGAAGGTCCGGTTGCCAAGCTAGATTTGCAAAGCTGCGATTTTTTTTTTTTTTATTTATTTACACGTTTATTTTTTTCCAGTAGTCAAGATTTTTTCGTCTTTATAATGCGAAATATTTGAAAAAAAATCGCCCTGTTCTGTCCTAAGGCTGCCCGCACACGAGCAACTTTTTATTGTGAGTTGTCACAACCAAAAAATTGTCAAATATAGAACAAACACATCGCTATGGTAGCCCGCACATGGACAACTTTTCCTGAGGCGACAACAAAAAATTGAGAGGGAGTTGCGCTCGGGTCAATTTCTCGGACAACACAACTATTGTTGGCAACTGTGGCCGGCGATAGATAACGTTATTTTAAATGTGAGCCCGCACACGAGCAACTTTCCGTTGTCGCCACCACCCAGCCTGTTGCTGCCTTGCCCCTTCAGATTTCAGTGGTGAGAGGAAGTGGTAGCTATCATGTCTGTAATAAAAGATGTATTTGACTGCGAAACACTCATAACAGAGGTAGAGAAGAGACCACCTCTTTATGATTTCCAGCTGAAGGAATACAGCGATAAGAATATAAAAGAGAAGTTGTGGCGTGAGGTGTGTGAGGCTGTGGTGAGCGATTGGAATATTCTCTCCCCTGAGGATAAAAAAGAAAAAGGTAAGAAACATATTGTATTTGAAAGGAAAATATCTATCATGTGGTTCACTTTTATAGCGGTGACCTTTTATGTTTTGTTATACTGCCATGAAACTGCTCCTTGGGGACTAGTAAAGTATGATGCAAAGTGATCTCGTACTGTTTTTCCTCTCATGTTACATCTGGTGCCAACACGATCAATGTCATTCATTGGACATTCATACAATGTTTCTTCAAAGTTGACACCCTCATGTTTTTTTACGTAGTTGTGTAAAATGCAGCATGCCTTAACTATGACATCACAAAACTCAGGTTTAACATCCAGAGGTCTATGGAAAATTGTGTGTTAGCATAGAAATCCTTTGCGACTTGGAGCCAGTCAGATTTCTATTGTTGAATCTTTCATTGATTTTGTTGAAGTTGAGTTTTTTTTTTTTTTTTTTATTATGCTCAATATATAAGGAAATACATTTTCTTTTATTCACAAAGTATTGGTTACATCTGAAAGCAATTCAATCATATCTACAGCGATGTGTAGTGTAGAAATAGTGATGTATTTTTCTTTTCTGAAAATGGAACATATTTTCTTCATTTCCCTGTAGTGCTATTTCAAGAAGAATCATTAATTATGTCAATAAATTACATGTAATACGAATAAACATTTTCCTTATTTATCCTTACCTTAATGTTACAGCCAGCCTTTCCTCTACTGGCACACACTTCCTCATGTTGGTGTCCTGGTGTGCTATAAGGGGCCCAGTTAATGTGATTAGATGACCAAAGGTTTCCTGTGACATCCTAAAGTAATTAAAAAAATTATCAGGGTGCCCTTTTAGGTCCTCAAACAATGTGTGGAATGCTCCACGTAGTAATCGCTGACTAACTATGGGGTCTACCCAGTGATTTCTTGGCTTCTTTTTTCGTCTCCTCCTGAGCAGGAGTGCACAGGTTACTGCTACCTCCACGGCATCCATGATGAGACTAAACAATAGTTGTCGCCATCGCGTGGCTCGTGTGCGGATGTACCTTGCCGACAACTTTTCGTTGCGACAATTTTTTAATTGCGACAAATTTTTGTTGTGACAACTCACAATAAAAAGTTGCTCGTGTGCGGGCAGCCTAATGCGTGTTGCCAGATTCATCCATACAAATGGAAATAAATCGTCAGATATATCACCATAAGTGTTTCAAACTTACTGCCAACCCCTTCATAGTGAACGGAGGATGGGGGGGGGGGGGGTGTGTTTCTAAATCGGATAAATTAATCGACAAATAGATAACCAGGTGCAGGCGGAAAATCTTGGTTGTTTCTTGTTGTTTTGTTTCTTTCTGAGAGATAATGCGCTTTGGATGGATGCCCTTATCATGGGCGATAAGGAGGGAGGGGGGAGGAAGAGAGGGGAGAGAGGGAGCGGGGAGGAGGGGGGAGGGAGAGAGGGATGGGGAAGGGAGGGGGAAGGAAGAGGAGTGACGGGGAGAGAGGGGGAGGGAAAAGGGAGGGAGGAGAGAGCCTTCCATCGTCCTTACAAAAAGATAAACACGGTGGAATTTCGAAATGTGCCTCGAGCTGATTGCTCGGTGTTGGGTAAATGCTTCGTTTTCCTGCCCTTTTCTGGCTTTCAAAATTCTTTAGATTCAGTTTCGTCAGCGATGGCTCATGACTAACTCTCCTGGGGGACGTTTTTCGTTGTTGTTGTTGTTATTATTGTTGTTGTCGTTGTTGGTGTTGTTGTTGTTGCCATTGTTGTTGTTGTTGTGGTCAGACAAGGAAGCCAGCAACTCAGAGCTCCATTGAGGATCTGGGAGATACTTTTGTATTTCTTAATCGTATTCTTATAATTGGCTGCGCAGCAATCTCAGGTCTGCAACCATAACTGCAATACCTGTAAGAATTGCCATCATATGAAAACCTTTTTCTTTTTCTTCTTCTCCGTCTTCTTTTTTTCTTCTCCTTCTTCTTTTTTTCTTCTTCTGCTTCTTCTTTTTCTTCTTTTCTTCTTCTTTTTCTCCTCCCCCTCCACCTCCTTCTTGTTCTTCTTTCTCTTTTTCTTTTACTTCTTCTTCCTCTTCTTCTTCTTCTTTTCATTCTTATCTTTCTTCTTCTCCTTCTCATTTTTCTATTACTTCTTCTTCTCCTCCTTCCTCTTTTTCTTTTATTTCTTCTTCTTTTTCTTCTTATCCTTCTTCTTCTTCTTTTTCTTTTACTTTTTCTTTTTCCTCCTCCTCCTCCTCTTCTTCTTCTTCTCTTACTTCTTCTTCTTTTTCTTTTACTTCTTCTTCTTCATTTTCTTTTTCTTTTGCATCTTCTTCTTCTTCTTCCTCTTCTTTCTTCTTCTTCTTCTTCTTTTTCTCTTTCTGTTTCTTTTGCTTCTTTTTCTTCTTCTCCTCCTTCTTCTGCCTTTTCTTCTTCTCCTCCTTCTTTTTCTTTTACTTCTTCTTTCTTCTTCTATATCTTTTACTTCTTCTTCTTCTTCTTCTTTTCCTTCTTCTTCTTCTTTTTCTTCTCTCCTCCTTCATCTTCTGCCCTTTCTTCTTCTCCTTCTTCTTTTTCTTTTACTTCTTCTTCTTCCTCTTCCTCTTCTTCTTCTTCTTCTCTCCTCCTTTTTTCTTTTCTTCTCCTTCTTTTTCTTTTTCTTTTACTTCGTCTTCTTCTTCTTCTTCTTCTTCCATATGAGTGTCCTCATATTAACAACAGAGCGTCCACTTTCGGACACAGCCGTAACCCTTACATGGTGGGTTACATACTAAAGTAATATACTACTGCTAACTACGATTATCCCTACCCAACGCCTCCATTATGGGTTGAGGGAGGCATGTACTTCGAGGTAGAAAAATGTTCTTTCCTTTGGCAAATTTGAGAAGCTGAGTTCAAAATATGATGCTTCTAAATCTGAGGCATTGAGGCACATCATAATAATTTTCATGTTACATATACTTAGTATCGATTGTACTGTTGCCTTTGTTATTATTATTGTTATTATTTTTATTATTATTATTATTATTATTCTATTATTATTATTATTATTATCATCATCATCATCATCATCATCTTTATCAGTTTTATCATTATCATAATTATCATTATTATTATCTTTATTATCATTATTATTATTATCATTATCATTATTATCATTATTATTATCATTATTATCATCATTAATATCATCATCAGCATTACCGCTTCTCTTCCATTCATCTTTTTATGTTGAAGTTATAGATTTTTTTCTTTATACTAGGCTAATGCTTTTTTAAAAACATTCGTATTTGGTACTATTTTTTTTTTTTTTTTTTTTTTTTTGCCGTATCAGAGTTTGACTAATTACTGTCATAGTAATTCCTACTACTATTACTGTCATAATTACTGTTGTCGTTGCATTTCTTTGCTGTTATCATTGTTATCATTATTATTATTATCCTCATTATGCTTGCGATTTATTTTCATCAATATTGCTATTCTTATTATCATTATTATTATTTTCTTTATTCTTATTACTATTATTATTATTATTGTTGTTGTTATTATTATTATAATTATTATCATCTTTATCATTATTATTACTATTATTATTATCATTATTATTATTATCATTATTATTGTTATTATTGTTATTACTATCATCATTATCATTATTACTATCATTATTATCATTATTATCTTCATTATCATTATTATTATTATCAATATTATCATTATTATTGTTATTATAATTATTATTATTATTATTATTATTATTATTATTATTATTATTATTATTATTGTTGTTATTATTATTATCATTACCATTATCTTTATCATTATCATTATCATTATCATCATCATTATCATTATCATTATCATTATCATTATCATTATTATCATTGTTATCATTATTATTATTACTATTATTATCATTATCATTATTATCATTATTACTATCACTATTATTATAACTATACTTAGTAAAGTCAAATCAATGCAGAACGTGTTATATAAAGTTCCCGTATCTTGTTTTTGCCCATGCCTCTGCTTACCTGCCTGATTTTCAGGCAAAGTAAAAAAAGGCCTGCCCATTGGTCCTTGACAACCCAATAGACACTGTTAGTATTTCCGGCCTCTGCGTGCGTTGACAATCTTTCAAAACATTCGCAAAATTAATATACCAGGTCTAAAAAAAAGGAACAGGGTGTTATATCCTTTAAATCACACCAGTTATACCAGTTCTTTTTGCAAAGTAATGCTCACCGCGCTACCAGTGTGCGTGTAACTCTGCGGTAAGTTCAGTTTGCAGATACCACAAGCCTATTCTGCAGTAGAATAGTGTGCTAAACTCTACGGGACTTCATTTGTCTCCTTAACATTTTAATATTTGGAATTTTCTGATAGCGCTGTGGTCCGATTAAGCTCAATAGCGGTTGGCCAGAAAGGGAATCTAACAAATGATGAAATAAAAAAAAATAAAAAATAAACTATTGAAAAATAACATGAATGTTTTTCACTATATCAGTACGGTATGGATATGTTTCTCATAAACCTTTTCAGATCATTTAGCTCAATCTTCCACTATTCTAAATCATTTGGGTATAACCAAAATTATATATACACATACGTACGTGTGTGTGTGTGTGTGTGTGTTGTGTGTGTGTGTGAGTTTGTGTGTGTGTGCTTACGTAGTGCAAATTTATCTATCTATTAACATATCTATCTACCTATCTATTTATCTATTTATCTATTTACACACACAGACACACACACACACACACACACACACACACACACACACATGTGTGTATATATGTATATATATGTATATATACATATATATATATAAATATATATATATATGTATGTA
>NC_061824.1:1897518-1905018 GCF_019202785.1 Penaeus chinensis
CATACTTAGACATGAGTCTAACACACACAAACATCACCCTCAGATTTTAAGGGGACACTTAACCATAAAAGCCTTCTCGTTGCCCACAGGTTGGCCATGGCATCCGACGGACTGTATAGAGTGAGCTTCTCTGCCCAGGACCTGTTGAGCTGCGGCAAGATGGGACCTAATGGATGTCTTGGGGGACACCTGGATAGGGCCTGGAATTATCTCAGGATGGTTGGGTAGGTCGATGAACACAGCGGTATGTGTGTACATAGGTTTTGTTCAGAGTGTCGGAAATAACGGCTTCTCTCACCTCCTTATCCCTCCTTCCTCCTTTCCGTTCTCCTTCCTCCTCACCCCCCCCCCTTCCCTCCCGCCCCGTTCTCTCACCTCCTCATCCCTCCTTCCCCATCCACCCTTCGCCTCTTCGCCCCCAGCTTCCCCTTCTCCTGCCCCCCCTTCCCCCCCTCCACTCTCCTGTCTTCTCCTGTCTCTCCATCATGTCTCCTGTCTTCTCCTCCCCCCCCCCCCCCCCATCATACTGTCTCCTGTCTTCTCCTTCTCCCCCCTCCCTTATACTGTCTCCTGTCTTCTCCTTCTCCCCCCTCCCTTATACTGTCTCCTGTCTTCTCCTTCTCCCTATACACGCATTAAGCCTCACGCCTTTTCCAACCCCACAGGGCCCTACCGGAGGTATGTTACCCTTATGACAGTGGATTTACCGGGAAACTGCCCAGGTGCAGCAAGAGAACGGGCACTGGTTGCCAGGTATGGAAAGAGAAGTGATAAAGAGGGAGATAGAGGGTGAGAGAGGAAGGGAGGGAGAGAGATGTTGTTTGAAAAATAGAGAATTAGTGAGAGAAAGGGAGGGAGGGGGGCAGACAGAAAGATAAACAGGCATACAGAAACAGACAGCAGCAGACAGACAGAAAGACAGACAGAAATAGACAGAGAGCTTAAAAAAAAAAAAAAAAAGACAGAAAGAAAGAGCGAATGATAAATAAGAAAGAAAGTAAGATCACTTATCAATCGTTTTGATTTCTCCTCTCCCACCTTTTCTTGCAGTCTCCATACAAGAGCGGACCAGCCTATCGCGTACCTAGTAAAGAGCAAGATATTCAAAGGGAAATTATTGCAAACGGGCCCGTGCAAGGTGAGTTTCTGGCTAGATACATTATCTTTTATCAGTAATAAGAAAAATAGATTCTAGTTACACTTCCAAGGTCTTAAATATAATTAATCTCAGTGTTTTCTTTCTTTCTATTTGTATATATATGTTTTGTTCCCTTGTTTATTTTTATATGTGTTATTATTTTTGGCAACATATCATTTGAGTTTTATCCAAGCATTGGTCTCTCCACCGCTTTTTTTTTTTTTTTTCTTTACAATTAAAACTGCATCCAACTTCAAAAAGAAAGAACAAACTGGCAACCCACACGAGATTCCGGAGCACTCCGAATCGCAAAATAAATCAATAATAAGTGGTATTTAGTAAATAGAATATTGGTAATGAGTTTTATTAATATAGAATGTGTGTGAAGATATATATATATATACATATATATATACATATAATGTCATTTCATTAGTATAAAGCAGAACCAGCCAGCGGAGTACTCTTCAGGTGCCAATTTTTTTTTCTTTCTCTCTTTTACTTTGGAAACTCCCTAACTTGCCTTTAATTTTCTTAAATTCTTTCGACAGCGGTGATGACGGTACACCCTGATTTCTTCCTGTACAAGACGGGAGTGTACTCTTACTCTGAGCTAGGAAGTCCCCACTCGGCCGCCCACTCTGTCAAGCTTCTTGGCTGGGGCGAGGAACTTGTGAACGGCAAAATGGTGAAGTACTGGGTGGGTAAATGTGGCTTCGAGTTTTATTTATGTTTTAATCATTTATTTCGTTTTCTGTCTCTGTCTTTATGTCTTTCTTTGTCTCTTTGTGTTTGTCTGTCCTTCTCTCTCTCTCTCTCTCTCTCTCTCTCTCTCTCTCTCTCTCTCTCTCTCTCTCTCTCTCTCTCTCTCTCTCTTTCTCTCTCTCTCTCTCTTCCTTATTACTGTATCCATCTATCTATTTACACATTTCCTTTTCCTCTTTTTTAGCTGGCCGAGAACTCGTGGGGAAAGGACTGGGGTGAGGGCGGCTTCTTCAGGATCCTACGGGGGGAGGCCGAGTGTGGCATCGAGTCGCACATCTTCGCTGCCAAACCAGAGTGCGAGTTGCTCTCTCACGGACTGAAAGTAGTGTGCAATTAAGAGGAACAATGCGTGCGTCTTGAGGATTTATGTTAAGAAAAAAAAAAAGTTGAAACTGACTTTGTTTGCATATAAGGATGATTTTTTTTCTTCTTTTTTTAAAATCCTGTGAGACATGGTTTTAAGAAGCGAATGATGTTGTCTAGGTATATTAATATATGTGTAAATTTGAGTTTCTGGTTTGTTATTGATTTGATATTTAGTTAAATGGTATTTGTTTCATACTGCTTTTGATGAAATTGCAAACAGTATTTTTTATTTATATTTGTAATAGACATCACTTTAAGAGAAGCACTCATCTTTATTTTTAGCCTTTATACGCATGTTTGTTGACATCACAATCACCGGAACAGCCAACTAGTTCACGAACTGTTCCTTTTAAGAATAAAGAAAATGAGGGTAAAATCGCCGTCTCACAATTTAGAAAAATCACTCTTAGGAAGCCACTGTTGGCATCACTGTTAGGCACCCAACGCATAAATATCAATAAAGTAAAGCTGCATCCCATCTGTGTTTTATTTCTATATCAAAAAAAAAAGAAAAAAAAAAGAAAAAAAAGACGAATGACCGACACTAACACCTTTATTTTTTTCTTTACAAAAAAAATGGATGTAATAGTGTGAACACCATTATTTGTATTTCTCTCTACGTGAAATTTTCAATGTACAAATTAGCATTCTCTTTGAATAGGATTATTGCTCTACTGCAAGTATTTATGAATACGATACGAGTATGATAACATTTGCAGTGGTTATAAACAAATGCAGTAATAAACATTTGCAACATTTGCAAATAACTCTCTCTCTCTCTTTCTCTCTCTCTCTCTCTCTCTCTCTCTCTCTCTCTCTCTCTCTCTCTCTCTCTCTCTCTCTCTCTCTCTCTCTCTCTCTCTCTCTCTCTCGTGTGCGTGGTGCAGCGGTAGCGATCTCGTCAAGCAATCTTGCTGACCTGCACTCAAATCCCTCGCCACCAGTGGATGGTAATCCCGGCCATTCCTTGCACACAGGGGATAACTTTGAAGCAAAATAAAACAGACACTATGTCACACCAAGAATATACATTGTAACAAATGGAATCAAATTAAACCTTTAACTTTTAAACCTCTCTCTCTCTCTCTCTCTCTCTCTCTCTCTCACCCTCTCTCTCTCCCTCTTACTCATTCACTTACTCTCACTAAATACACACACACACACACACACACACACACACACACACACACACACACATATATATACATATATACATATATATACACACATATATACACATGTGTGTATATTTATACATATGTGTGCGTGTGTGTGTGTGTGTGTGTGTGTGTGTGTGTGTGTGTGTGTGTGTGTGTGTGTGTGTGTGTGTGTGTGTGTGTGTGTGTGTGTGTGTGTGTGTGTGTGTGTGTGTGACAGGCACGGGCAGCTGGTTGACCTGATCTTGCGCCTCGAGGGAAACACCCAGCGCCCTGGTCAAGACAGGGCGTGCCTCACGAACCCACCAGTACTTACGGCTCAGGAGAACCCAGGTCAGGGAGAGTCTTGCCGACCGCTTCGGGTCAGGCTGGCTCCGCTGCGCCCGCCCTCCGGGCAGACCAAGCACTAAGCCTTTACCCCCGTGTGTATCGCGAGTTGTAGATCGATCCGAATCACTGTGTTGTGAGCCGTGCTAACGTTGGCTATCACTCCTGTTTATCATTGTTTTAAGGTTCTTCTTAATAACCTTGACATAAGTGGTGGCAGGGTGGTTCGTTGTGTTCTTTTGGCACACAACAATGGACTCACAGCCTCCGATGGTCACCCGCTCGAACCAAATCGCTTCCATACACGCAAAAGTCTCCAGAACCTGTTGTGAGTACATATTTGGGCCATTTTTCCTTTCTTTTATCTTCCCCATAAATGTGTTAAGCTGTATGTGCAGTTACGCTCGCGCTGGTTTTGTTAGGTTAAAGTGCTAATTGACAGCAAATGGTACGCTCTCCACTGCTGACCTCAGATCACATTACTGTGTGATCAACGGTATGGGTTCAAACAACAGGAATATCGTTCATTTATTACGTATTTGTTTATTTTTTCTCGTGATTAGAGAGTATATTGTTTCAATTGCAACGAATTTAGCGCGTTCATGATTTTACTGTTTTCATGAACATCATATCATTATTATTTTCTCACTAACCATTTCCCGTCTTGACCTGACCTCAGAGAGTGGAACCTATCAGTCACATCTGCTTGGGACAGCTGTGTGACCTGACCCCACTTTCACTCTGAGTGATTGACACGGGTAAATGAATGTGAGAAACCGCTGGCATTTCCTGTATATTATTTTCGAAATTGTTACATTATAGGATAACGCGAAGCATCCTTTGCATGTTCATTGGTGACACGTTTTATCGGCGCTAGAGCGGAGCTTGTAACGCGAATTACTTAAATTTTTATATAGCGCCAGGGATCTTCCCCTTATCATAGTGTCAGAATGCCTGATTACTTGGGGTTGCGTATATGCCTAAAGATCCGCGCTCCGACACATTCGTTCGGCAACTTTTTGAGCCGGTGTGACCCGCTGTTAGGTCCGTTAAATAATGTAGGACTAGGGTTTAAGCTAGAATTGAGATTCTCTTATTAATCACATCCCGCTCACCCCCTTGACGTCGCTGCCATGTTTGGGGTAAATCCCATCGATTTGTGATTCATGATAAATACCCGTAGGGCATTGCATGAGCGCCCATCACAGACTCGCAGATAGAGTGGGTTATTAATATTTTCCCAGCTCATTTCGCTTCATAAAGTACGGCAAATTAGGGTACAGAGACCCCCCGTCAATTGAAGTCTGTATGCGCTGCTTGACATGTTACCTCGGCAGAATGTTTTTCCCCGAGAAGATTCGTTCGCGAATTGTTTCACGTCACCATTCATTAGTGCGTCATTCTGTCGCATATCATTAAATGTTAAATTCAATGTAGTATTTGAAATAATTTTGTATTACTTCTATAACTAGATTATTGCATTTGGGTAAAATGAACATTAATTACCGTGTTTGGCACCCATGTCCGGTCTGTGTGAGGTCACTTTCACTCTCATTAACCGTCACTCGCACTCACACACACACACACACTCTCACGCACTCCCGCGAGTTTGTCAAGTCGTGATGTGTGACTTGTGACATACATTTCTTCTCTGCGTTACGACAATTAGTTCAAGTAATTCCTTGCGGATGCCTTTGTCTTTCCCTTATTTACCCTCCTGTCTATCAGAGACAGTTAGTAGTTCAAGCTAGGTCTATGCGGACCGCTGTTACCGTCTCTCTCTCCTATTTTTTCCTTAACTTTGTGAAAGTAAAACACAAAATGAAAAAAAAAAAAAAAAGAGAAGACGAAAATAACGAAAATTCAACCATAAAAACTGCAAATTATATAAATAATCGGCTAGTGGCGCTTAACATCCCCTCTTCTCTATTGTCTTTCTTTTCTCTTACTATCTTGGCCCTTATGTGTATAATCTTGTTCACGTTACTGTCATAGTACCGAAGGAGGCCCTGCTGCAGAAACGGTCACCTTCGGGCGCTGTAAAAATCGTCACCGGGAAATCGCCAGAAACCTAAAAAGACTAGGATAATTACGCCCGTCGATCCAGTGAAGGACCAGGAACTCGCCAGAGCAGGTACCAGTCGACCCATAAGGCTGTGAACTTGCCTGGACGCCGCAGATCCACTCAACCTAAAGGAGCTCGAAGGACCTGGATGAGATCTGCGGGAACGTGCATTGGGCGAGTAAGCCTCCGAGTTAGGCCTGGTCGAGGACTACGAGGACGAATCCGAAGTCAAGGAGGACCTGTACGAGACTTTCGAGGACGTGTGGATGTCGAGGACGAACGGATTTACCAGGGACCAAGATGAAGACTACGACAGGGATGAGCAGCCACGAAGATGCATCCGGGACAGCACACGGAAGAACGAAGTGTTTACAAGTCAAGAACAGCCAGGTTGGGTCACCCTTGAGGCAAATATCAGACGCCTCGAGGACGAGGCGCGAGGTAGATGGCAGAGCGGTGTGACAGGCACGGGCAGCTGGTTGACCTGACCTTGCGCCTCGAGGGAAACACCCGGCGCCCTGGTCAAGACAGGGCGATGCCCACGAACCCACCAGTACTTAAGGCTCAGGATAACCCAGGTCAGGGAGAGTCACTTCACAGAGTACCCGCCGACTGCTTGTCGGGACAAGCCCCAGCCGCGCGCTCCCCTGCGGGCTGACGACCCAGCACTAAGCCTTATCCAGACTTGTATCCGTGTGAATATCTGTGTTGCTTACGCTTCTCAATAAAAGAGGTTAAGCCAACCGTCCTTTTCACTACTCCTGCTAAACCATATGTTTAAGGTGTTCATATATACCCTTTACAGTGTGTGTGTGTGTGTGTGTGTGTGTGTGTGTGTGTGTGTGTGTGTGTGTGTGTGTGTGTGTGTGTGTGTGTGTGTGTGTGTGTGTGGGTGTGTGTTTGTGTGTGGGTGTTTGTGTGTGTGTGTGTGTGTTTGTGTGTGTGTGTGTGTGTGTGTGTGTTTGTGTGTGTGTGTGTGTTTGTGTTTGTGTGTGTGTGTGTTTGTGTGTGTGTGTTTGTGTGTTTGTGTGTGTGTGTTTGTGTGTGTGTGTTTGTGTGCGTGTGTTTGTGTGTGTGTTTTATGTGTGTGTGTTTGTGTGTGTGTTTGTGTGTGTATGTATATGTGCGTGTATATGTGTGTGTATATGTATGTATATATGTATGTATGTATGTATGTATGTATGTATGTATGTATGTATGTATGTATGTATGTATGTATGTGTATAAGATTATATGTATATATATCTATATATCTATATATCTATATATCTATATATCTATATATCTATATATCTATGTATATATGTATATATATATATATGTATGTATATATATATGTGTGTGTGTATATATATATATATATATATATATATACATATATAATATAAACATATTTCCTAAATTGTATAAATGTGAACTTTTGGGAGGACAGTGTGTAAAGTCAAAAACTTCAATTTTTATATATCTCTTTTCTCAAGTATCATTTCTTTATTTGATAAGATAGTTCATATAAAAAGTACAGCTAAATCACTCACACAGAACAGTTGTACAGTACAGATAGAGCTCTATATGTGACAAGAAAATAATATTCTTAACTGTTTCAAGACCTTGCTCCACGAAGATATCTTTTTTATTGTTAACATAGGTGATTAATTAAATTCCACTTATAGCATCCTTATATT
>NC_061824.1:1912518-1915018 GCF_019202785.1 Penaeus chinensis
CAATGTGATCATATAGTTTGAGGCAAACTGTAATGAAATCAGATGTCCCAACTTTCACCCTAATATCACTTGTTTCATTTTCAAATCACCATTTCAGACATGAGGCACAAATAGCTACATACACACATTTGGCTATCTCTTTGGAGATCCTTAGACAGCCAGAAATATAGGTGGGTGATCTTGAATTATAAGGTAATTCTGTTTACCTCAAATAGATCAGGTCCACTTTTCCTTAACAAACATACTGAGCTTTATAAATGCCATAAGGTACTTACATCTCCCTTCTTCATGTAGATATCTTTTTTGTACATATCACGTGATAACCCGAAGTCACTGATCTTGACCACATTGTTGTCTGCTAACAGGAGATTACGTGCTGCGAGATCTCCATGCAAAACCTAAGAAAAAAATATACAATAAACTGATAAAATCTTCCTTTTTAAAGAATTCTAATGTTTATACAAAACAGAAATAAATGCAAATATAAGAAAGCACAAATTAAAATCTGTTACTGTGAGGAGCTTTGAAAAACTCACCTTTCTACGTGAGAGGTATTCCATGCCTTGCGCAACCTGCCAACTCCAAGACACCAGATCACTTGTGGTAAATGGTGCTGTTATCCCAGGAATGAGGCCAGTGTCAAAGGTGAATGGGTTACCTTGTGAATCTACTCCAAGGTCACTTACATGGTTAGAATCTGTGAACAGAAGAATGTAATAGATGTACTTCAAGCAATGTGCATATGCTTGAGTAACATATATGATTTCTCATCAACTGGAAGGGCTACACTCCTAAGAAAAAAAAAAATATATACACACAGTTGGCAAGATTAGATTAGGTGACCCATTTTGACCTCTTCCTAGACTATCTGAGATTTTGAGTTGCTGTGAGAGAGAGCAAGATACAGAGAAAGACAGAGACCCAAACAGACTGAGAGATAGCAAGACATTTTTCAATAAAATACTAATAAAAAATATTGGTTTAAAGGAATATTACATAGGATATTTAGCCTATACCACCCAAGTCTTAAACATATAATAAAAAAATCAAAGTATAACAGGAATAAAGCTAGAACAGTAAATGCAGCTCACCAGTCGGAGAGAGGGGGAAGTTAGACATAGGAGACATAGGTGAAGCTGATGAGTGTAGCAACGTCATATCTGTATTGACAATTTGATGCTTCTCTCGGTAGTATCCAACGGATCTTTGGTCAGAGGGCGTGTGTGAGCCTTTGGAATTCCTAGCGTCTGATATACGAGATCCTCCAGAGGTGTTGCTCGATGTCACACCAAAAGCTGGATGCATTTCCCCATGTTGAGACTCGCTTACTGAACGACTGAAGCCTTTATTATATCCAGGGTTATCCACATATTGTTCAGGTAGTCCTTCAGGCCTCGAACTCCCATCTGAAGAGTCTGTGCCTGAGGTTGGAGACTGTGGGGGTGAGGATGGATTGTAGTGACCTCTAGGAACAGATGCTAAGTTGAACTTTTTGGGCGTTGGTGCTAAGTAGCCATCCATGTCTGTGACTGGAGTGGGTTGGTAGCCATACCTACAACAGAAAAGAAAATAATACAATTATGCTTTGAAAACGAGGAAAAGTCTTGTATCACTATCATACACAATATTTTAAAATGTTATGGAATAATGCCGTTGGAAATCTATATGGGAAAAATTCTTTAAATCTTTAATATAAATACAAATATGATAAATATTAGCCAAGAAAATTTGTTATTGGAAACTATTATTGATACTGTATTTTACCACCTTCCTTAGTTCTCTCAGAGAGTGAGTGGATGTGTGTGTGTGTGTGTGTCTATGTGTGTGTGTCTGTGTGTGTGCGTGTGCGTGTGCGTGTGCGTGTGCGTGTGCATGTGCGTGTGTGTGTGCGTGTGTGTGTGCGTGTGCATGTGCGTGTGAGTGTGAGTGTGAGTGTGAGTGTGAGTGTGTGTGTGAGTGTGAGTGTGAGTGTGTGTGCGTGTGCACGTGCATGCGCGCGTGTGTGTGAGGGTATGTGCAGGCGTGTCAGGGTGTGGGCAGGCATGTGTGTGTGTGTGCAAGTGTGTGAGTGAGTGAGTGAGTGAGTGAGTGAGTGAGTGAGTGAGTGAGTGAGTGAGTGAGTGAGTGAGTGAGTGAGTGAGTGAGTGAGTGAGTGAGTGAGTGAGTTAGTTAGTTACTTAGTTACTTAGTTACTTAGTTAGTTAGTTAGTTAGTTAGTGAGTGAGTGAGTGAGAGAGTCTATGCATAGGTGCATGTCTGTGCTTTTGTGATAATTACACACACATCCTATGAACAGCAGAAACTTCACCTTGTTCCTTGTGATACAGGTGAGAGAGGTGTGGATGCTTCTTGCACAGTCTTCATTGAATCGATCTTTCCAGTCACTGGGTTTATCTGGTTGACAAAGTTCTTCCGATGACGATGCATGAACGACAGGAGGTTGCCATAGCGACAGTATTCCACCAGGATCCACAGTTCACCTGATTGTGATTAGAGATGT
>NC_061824.1:1922518-1925018 GCF_019202785.1 Penaeus chinensis
TTGCTATGCTGTACTATCCCTTTCCAAACATAATAATAACACAATCCATTTTCATTCAAGCTTTGACTTCTTGTGAATAATTTCCCTGGTTCAGATTATACCATTTACAGATATCGGACTTACCTCCACTTTTTCAAATGAAGCCCCACAGTTTTGGGGTCCATTAGGACATGGCTGGAACATCCAATCTACTTCAGGCAAAGGATAGCTTCTCGAGATGCATGATGCATTTATGATCTCGTCTCGATCTATATTTGCTGGTATGCCATAGAGTGTGACATGGGGTTTGCCTGAAAGATTTTAAAAGATATTCAAAACTATTAGTTTGAAAGGAAATTTGACTTAGGGATAGAAACATTAATGTATAGAACAAACGGTTAACACATATCTACAAATATACTGTGTGCGTGTATGTGTGTATGTGTGTGTGTGTGTGTGTGTGTGTGTGTGTGTGTGTGTGTGTGTGTGTGTGTGTGTGTGTGTGTGTGTGTGTGTGTGTGTGTGTGTGCGTGTGTGTGTGTGTGCACATGTGTGCAGTAAAGTAGTTGATACACAAAATTGTCTAAGGTAATACCAATGCATGGCTATAGTGAATCCAATACACTGATACATAGATAGCTAAAGCAATATTGATACCAATACTTGTTTCACCGATACATCACTGCCGATATTTATTACAAGAAAATATCCCAACTGATAAATAAATATTTCTTTTGGATGTTTGAAGCATTGCAAACAATGATTGCAACAGGGAAGTGTTTTTCAAGCTTTGTATTGTGAGGATATTTTGATATAAAACAGATTACCAAGAAATTTCATTAAAAAAAGGCTTCTATACCACAGTAACAAAGATAAGACCTATAAGTAAAAGGTGCATTCATAGTGGAGAGAGAGAAAGAGAGAGAGAGAGAGAGAGAGAGAGAGAGAGAGAGAGAGAGAGAGAGAGAGAGAGAGAGAGAGAGAGAGAGAGAGAGAGAGAGAGAGAGAAAATCGCTAATAAGAAATTAAATATAGCGGAGATGGGTCATTTTACAATTCACAAATAATGTATTGATGTATCAGTCTATCAATTCTTTCCATACATTTAAGGAAAAGCATAGTAACGATACCAATAAAATGGTACTGCTATTGATTAGCAAAGGTAAAAAGTATCTGCCCATTTCTGCATGTGCATGCATTCACTGATAAGCTGCATCATCCTTACTATTTCTAACATTATTTTCACTAACTGGTGAAAGAAACGAAGAACAAAACAACTGATAATAATACTTACTCCTAATATAGACAAAAACGGACTTGCTTTTTCTTTCAGTCTCATCACTGGATGACACCTCTATAGTATACTGCCCAAAGTCTATCACAGAAGCATTTTTGATTCTCAGCCATGATTCAGCATCATTCATTCTATGCTCAGTAGTGACCTGTATGAAGGAAAGTATGTTATTCCTCTTTTGTAGTTGAGAGTATAAGTGTGAAGTTGATTTACAATGTTAAAATAAAGTATTCTCTTTTATGATTGGAAAATAAATGGAAAGCTCATATAGCAATGCACTTCATACATCATGTCCTTAGAAATAATAGATTTCAATTATTTCTTTACATGTCCCTAAAAATGTGTGTGTGTGTGTGTGTGCGTGCGTGTGTGTGTGTGTGTGTGTGTGTGTGTGTGTGTGTGTGTGTGTGTGTGTGTGTGTGTGTGTGTGTGTGTGTGTGTGCGTGTGTGTGTGTGTGTGTGTGTGTGTGTGTGTGTGTGTGTGTGTGTGTGTGTGTGTGTGTGTGTGTGCGTGTGTGTGGGGTGCGTGTGTGTGCGTGTGTGTGTGGGTGCGTATGTGAATGCGTGTGTGTCTGTGACTGTGGGTGGTGTGTTCTTACACACATATGTGTGAGAATATGTGTATTTGTGTACTTGTGAATGACTATGAATCCATACTGGTATATGCATCCCTCCATCCTTGTAGAATGCACACAGTCACAAAGAGATAAAAGGCTAACCCTATCTGTTTCGACGACTTCCTTCCCTCTCCAGTTTCGGTATAAAATCTGTGGATTTGCGGGAAATGCATAAACTTCAGTTTTCCACCTCAGCGTATCACCCTCATCTAGCTTGACTTCTGGCACGCTGGAGAGATTGATGTATGGAGTCTGTGTCTCTGAAATATATTATATTTATTCAGATATATAAAACATACATATTTATAATCTATTTTCTAAGAAAGACAGCAAACAAACAATCTAAAAAATAATACTTTTTATTTTTTATTTTTATACATCTTACTTTTACTGGACTACATATTTACATCAAATATTTCATGTTATTCCATTAATCTATGCATAGTTCATCATTTCATCATGCATCATTTTATCATACAACTTTTACTACATTTGACCCAATGCCAATAGGCATGATGTGTACGTACGTGCTACGCCCACTGTGAGTTACTTGTTTGATTGTTTTTACACATAGATGGCTACTTGTACTAAGTCACCAATAAGCCAATTA
>NC_061824.1:1939892-1947392 GCF_019202785.1 Penaeus chinensis
ATCATTATTATAAATATTATCATTATTATAAATATTATCATTATTATAAATATTATCATTATTATAAATATTATCATTATTATAAATATTGTCATTATTATAAATATTATCATTATTATAAATATTATCATTATTATAAATATTATTATTATTATAAATATTATTATTATTTTAATATTATTATTATAAATATTATTATTATTATAAATATTATCATTATTATAAATATTATTATTATTATAAATATTATTATTATAAATATTGTTATCATTATAGATATTATTATTATTATAAATATTATTATTATTATAAATATTAGTATTATTATAGATATTATCATAATTATAAATATTATTATTATTATCGCCATCATCATCATCATGATTATTATTATTAATATAACTATTATCATTATCATTGTTATGATCATTATCATTACTGTCATTAACATGATTATTTTTACTCTCATTATTATTACATTCATCATTAATCTCATTATTGTTATGATCATTCAAATATTATTATCATTACTAGGATTCTTCATTTTATTATTATGATTAACTGATTTTTTGATAATAATAATAATAATAATAATAATAATAATAATAATAATAAGAAGAAGAAGAAGGAGAAGAAGAAGAAGGAGAATGAGGAAATAATTATTATTGTTTTTTTTTTTTTTTTTTTTTAATCTTCATTATTATCATAGTTGTTGTTATTGTTATCATTATCATTTTATCATTATCATCATCATCATTTTAATGATAGGTACAATGACTATTTTTGTGGAATTACTATCATTATCATTATTATTATGATTGTCATGATTATCATTATCATCATTATTTTTATTATCCTTATTATTTTACTTATAGTTATCATATACTTATTGTTATTATCATGACTCCTGTTATCATTATTATCAACAGTGATGGTAATAGTGAGAGTAACAGTAACAAGAAGTGTAATAGTAATATCAGTTGTAATGATAATAATCCGTATAATTGTGTTGATGTTGTTGTTTCTGCTGTTGTAGGTGTTACCATCACTATCATCATTTTCTTTATTATCATCGGCATTATTATGCTATTATCATCATCATTACTAATGTTATTATTGTCTTCATTACTAATGTTATCATCATTATCACTTTTTTAACATCATTATTATTACTGATATTTTACCATCATTATCATTACTAATGTTTTTTTTTTATACTCATTCTCATCAATATCATTGCTATCATTATTCGCATCATCACTATCATTTTCATCAATGTTATTGTTATCATTATCATCCCTTTTTCTTGTCATCATTATCGTCAATATTATTGTTATCATCAATATGATAATCATTGTCTTAAATTGTTAACGTTTTCATTATAATTTCGAATTAGCAGTATCACTGTTCATTGATGCAAACTTTATCATTATTGCTATCGTCATTATCGTGATTGTGATCGTCATCATTATTATTGTTATTATCATTTCCATTATATTTTTTAACTATCCCGATAATTCCCTCTTGATATATTGATATGAACACACACATATCGCGGCAATCACACACACACACACACACGCACACACACACACACACACACACACACACACACCACACACACACACACACACACACACACACACACATATATATATCCAACGGGTATTAACAAATTATATTGTATGAAAAATTATGCCAGTACATAGTTTTTTTCCACGAAGCAGAGAAGACAATATAATTCAGAAAGAAAACAGAGCGAGAAATATGCAGATAAAGAGAAATATACGAACATCATGAATAAAGGAAAATATGTATACGAAAGACATATAGAAAAACCCGTAAATAAAAGAAAAATACTAATCATAAATAAGCGAAAAAATATGTAAGGAAGATATATATATATATATATATATATATATATATATATATATATATATATATGTATATATAAGTATATATATATACATATACATATATGTATATGTATATATATGTACATATATATATATATATATATATATATATATATATATATATATATATATATATATATATATAAGTATATATATACATATACATATATATATATATATATATATGTATATATATATATATATATAATATATATATATATATATATATATATATATATATATATATAAAAGTATATATATACATATATATATAAACATGTATAAAAGAAAAATACTGATCGATCTCTTTCACTTCCGGTCGAATGTCAGACGGAGTTAGCGAGAGGAGGAAGAAGGGAAGGCATTAACAAGATATATATGTATCTGTAGCACGTCTGTCTGTCTGTCACTTGGTCTTCTGAGATCACAGGAGGTTTTACTGGGATTTTAGTTCCTGTGTCATTTCTGTTTCGTGACTATGATGGTGCCAGGTATAGTGGTTGGTTTGTGGTGTGGTGTGAAATATATGAAAAATAGTGGTACTGTTTGTTTTAGATTTATTACTTGTATGATTGGATTTGATGAATTACTTATGCGATTTATTTGAAGTACGAGTAAAGATCATTAGCTTTGCATATTAATTTAAAAGATGAATAATGAATTGTAAATCGTGCACGATATGAGTATAATATTTGTTTTATGAGTATTTTCTTTCCTTCGACAGGAGGGTTACGCCCCAAACCGGTAGGAGAAGAATCCGAAGAGACAACGAACGCCAAATCTCCCACTCAAAGTCCCCAGCAGACATCCCGAATACCCCCCACCCCCAGGAGACCATCACGACCTCTCCCCCCCTTGCCGCCCTTGCCCTTCGTCGGTAAAGAGCCGCTGAAGGGCATCGGGTATCGGATGACCTCGTCGCTAGATCTGCGGGGCCGGTCCGATCTGCCGACGTCGGGAAAAGGGAATGCAGGGACGTTCGTTTCGCAAACTGATGTCAAGACGATGCTTTCCACACGGGCGAGTAGTCAGAGAGAGTTACGGGCTGTGGGATGTCGCTCGTCCTGTGGTAAGATGTTGGCTGGTTTATTATTGGAGTTATCGCCGCGCTTATGAGGTGATATATATTTTTACCAGGGATAAAACTGTCATTGTTCCTGTTTGCATTATTGGCATGTTGTTAATGTTCGCATTATTATCGTTATCCTCGGAACTGGCTATTTAATATACACGTCAGCACCATGATCACTGATAGCACTATCGTCAAAGCTATAATCGCTGTATACCATGTAATGCTATATTATATGCTCATTGAAATCATAATCGATGTTTATGCCTTATTCTCACATAACCCCCAGTGAATGCCCAAGAGAACGGTAATGTGGAGAACGCGCAGGATTCCCCAGTCGTCACCGCGAACCCTACCTATCGCTCCTTCCCTCCTGCACGAGTCCCCAGCTCTCAACTAGAGTGGTAAATACGTTCGATTGTTTTTGTTTTTTTTTAGTTTTGCTTTTGAAGTATTTTTGAATGATGTGGAGTCCACGAAGTCTGCCAAGACGATGGGGGTCTTGAATTTCAAAATTTTCTGTCTTATTGTCGTAGCATTTCCTTTATTTTTGTTTGTATTTACGAGATATTTGTTTCAGTTCCGGACGTCCTGCCATGCCACCTCCAAAGCCGCCGCGCACCTACGCCACCACCCACCCGATCCCGCCCAGAAATCCAAATTCTCGGGCGTCCCAGGCGGTTCAGGACAAGCCCCCTCTGCCCCCGAGGACGCCCGTGTTCAAGCTGCCTCCTACACCCACCGCCGTATCGCAATCCCGCCCAAAGAACGCCCTTCCTCTGCCGCCGCGATCGCCCGTCTGGTCGCACGCCCATCGTGACCCTACGCGTCCGCCACTGCCACCGGGAGGAGCGAAAGGTTACCCACACGCGCCACCTCCACTTCCTCCTTCTGCGTTTGCTCGGGCTAGGTCTCCCTCCTCGTCCTCTCCCTCGTTACCTCCTCCGGCCGCTCGCCCTCCATCCCAGCCCCTTCGCCATCTGTCAGCCTCCTCCTCCGATTTACGAGCCTGTGCCCCTCCGACCGACGCCCCTTCCCGTGTCCCTTCGCCCGGAGGCCCGCGCCCATCCACCCTGCCGAGGTGGGCTTCCCTGCTTTTCCCAGGGACCCGACAGTCTACAAATAAGAAGGATTCGGAGGCCTCTCCTAACAACCAGAGACGAAGGGAACCACGAGGCTCTCCCGACCCCGAGGAAAGAAGATCGCGTCCTACCACAGGCAGTTCCAGAGGGTTGGCGAGGTGTCCTTCAGCCCCTCCTGCAGGAAGAGGTCCTTTGTCAGCCCCGAAGCCTACGGTCACATCCTACACGCTCATGGTGTACACGGACGACTCGACGACGCCGCCAACGACCTCGATCTTCCTGGGACCACCTGTGATGAGGTGATGAGCACGCCATCTCTTCTTCCTGGATTTAAAACCGATATAATGTGATTTAATGTTCTCTCTGTCTGTAAAAAAGAAATATATACATATATATATGAGTTCTACTTCTTTTTTAATGCACCTCGTAACAGTTTTTCTTCCAAGATCATTTAATATCGACTTGACAGCTACTTCATTTAAATTGTTACTTCATTTGAATAGCTACTCTGGGTAATTACTTAATCTATATAATTACTTCATTTACATAACTACTTTATTTACATAACTACTTCTTTTGCATAACTACTTCTTTTACATAACTACTTCATTTAGATAACTACTTCATTTGCATAACTACTTCATTTGAATAGTTACTTAATTTACATACTTACCTCATAATGAATAGTTACTTCATTTATATACCTACTTCACTTAAGTAGTTACTTAATATATTTCTAGAAATCAGTGTTCTAGTCTTATCTTCTGGCATCAAGTCCTTAAGCTTGAGTGTCCCCTCATGTGACCAGTTAAATAGTGTCTTTATTCCTATTTCCTGGAGTGCCGTATTGTCCTTTGTGTTAATAAGCCTCATTTTACCAGTTAAATAATTTCCTTTAAGAGATCACACTCCTTTGCCTAAAAGAAGCTAGTGAATTTCCTTCATTTCGCCAGTGTTATGTTCGTTAGTTCCTCAAGTTAAATACTTTCTTTAAAACAAATCACAGTGTTCTATTCCTCTTGCTTGGAGTACCGCCATGTCTTGCGTATAAACAAAAAAAAAAAGGTTTCCCCTAATTTACCAGGTAAATACCTTCTCTTCAAAAATTCATGTGTTCTAATCCTATTTTTTAGTGTGTCGTGATATCCTTATTTCACCAGTTAAATACTTTATTAAAAAAAAAAAAAAAAAGTTTTTTGTGTTTCCCTTCATTTCAACAGTTAAATACTATCTCTTAAAAGTTCAGTGTTTTATTCCTATTTCGTGTTTTTCGTAATCTCATTAATTCGCCAGTTAATAACCTTATTTAAGATAAAAAATCAGTGTTCTAATGACATTTGTCTAGATTACCGTCATGAACTTTACGTGAAATAAAATACTTTGATTACTTCACCTGAATAGCTACTTCATTTATTAAAAAAAAAAAAAAAAAAAAAAAAAAAAAAAAAGGGTTCTAGTCCTGTGTGTAATGCCCCCCCTACCCCTCCTACCCCCCCTTAACACGTACCCAAAAGACGTGCGTACTGCGACAATAAACTTCTTCGGATGCCTTGAATCGATAGGAACCTTTTGTTGGCATTTTCTCTTCCACTCTCTCTCTCTCTCTGTCTCTCTCTCTCTCTCTCTCTCTCTCTCTCTCTCTCTCTCTCTCTCTCTCTCTCTCTCTCTCCGCGTGTAATCCCCCTCTCGCCCATTCTTTCTTCTTTCGTATACATTTTTTTTCCTTCTTCTGACAGAGGTCTTTCAACAAGTCCACAGAGAGATTTAGACGCGAGGGAAAAATCTTCGGCTCTATTTTTGTGCTGCGAACGAAGCCATTGGCAGGGATTCGCATTCACGAACGTCCTCGATTCTCCGTGCCGGACTTCAAAAAAAAATTATCTATTTTCTTCACCTTTTTTGTTTTCTTTATTTTCTTCTTTCTTCTCTTCCTTTTTTTCTGTCTCCCTTTCTTTTTTTCCTTTTCTCTGTCTTTTTTTTTCTTTTTTTTTTCTTCGTTTTTTTTTTTTTTCAAAATATTGATGATTTTTAAGTAAATTTATCTGATTTTTTAGGTTCAAGTAAATTTATCTGATTTTTTTTAGGTTTATTTTCTTCGGTCTACTTTTTTTCTCTCTTTCTCTCCTCTATTTATTTATTTATTTTTTTGTCGTTTTCCTTTTTCTTTTTTTCCCTTCTTCGTATTTTAGGGGTAAATTACCTATTTTCTTTTCCCTTCTCCCTTTTCTTCTCCGTGTAATGAAAATAACTGATTTTTCTAATATTATTAAATGCCCTGCTTGAAGTTCTGATATTCGAGGAATTTCACATCATCAGACACACACACACACACACACACACACACACACACACACACACACACACACACACACACACACACACACACACACACAACACACACACACACACACACACACACACACACACACACACACACACACACACACACACACACACACACACACAAATACACACACACACACACATACACATACACATACACACACGCATACACACACATATTTATATACACTGGGAATTCTACTTCAGATAAACCTTTTCCTCTCTTTGTTCCATATAAAACTTGACTTTACCTTTTATTTTTATTTTACATCATATTGACATTTTCAAGCTAGAAATAATCTTTCTGTTTTGTTTAATATATGGCATTGGTGACGAAAGTGAATGGGGGGGGGGGGTATAGCTGACCTCCTATACAGAGGTCATATGTAATGTTCCGTGTTTGACATTAGGATCGAGGTCAGATCAGGTTACTTTATAATGTGTCATGTCAGATAATACATCTAAATTAATTTCCTTATTCAATTAAAATGTCACTAACACATTTAATTAAAAAGAAGGTTATTATTATTTAGTTCAAGGCTTGCGGATAAATATTTTATGATTTGTTTATTATTTTCAATATGCTAAATTTTTTCGAATGTTGAATGAACATGAAACCCCTTTATATCAAACACAAATATATTTTCTCTTGTCAGTGTATTTCTAGTCTAAAAAACGTATCACTTTTGTGTCCATTTTAAGTTCTTTCTCGTGACACAAAGGTCAGTTCCTAAAATATATATTAATCTGTGAAATTATGATTTTTTTGTTTTTTTAATATGCAAGATTTTAAATACACTTGAGAGAATAACACACACGCTTTGGAATTTTTCCTGAATTCTGAAACCCTTAAACTGTAATAGACACACGATAAAAGGAAGAAAAAAGGGAGAGAAGATAAATAAATAATGATAATAATGATAATAATAATCATAATAATAATGATAATGATAAAAATGATGATGATAATAATAATAATAATAATAATAATAATAATAATGATAATAATAATAATAATAATAATAATGATAATAATAATAATAATAATAATGATAATAATGATAATAGTAATAATAATAATAATAATGAT
>NC_061824.1:1972392-1975131 GCF_019202785.1 Penaeus chinensis
ATGTGCATTTTGTCTATTTCTGTGTGTATGTATGTATGTATTTATACACGTCTCTATATATTTGTGCATGTGCATATCCGCACAAAGCTACGTGAACAGGGAGGCCAGGAAGCAAAAACCACAGCTTCTGGGGCCATCGATTTCCAGGCGCGTGAAAATTCCTGCGTATCTTTCTTTCTTTCTTTCTTTCTTTCTTTCTCTCACTCTCTCAGACCTCTATTCATGATGCAAGATCGATGCAACATTCTGCAAGAGTCGTTGGCGTTTGTGTACATGTCCTTTCTTTGTTTGTTTTGTTTCTTTGCGTTCTTCTTTTCAATATTCTTTGGAAATTCATTTTGTGTATATGCATGTAGACAGGTATATGTATGTCTCTTAATAAATGTGCGTATACATGCAGATTTACATACAGAAATAGAGAGCCTTACACACACACACACCGAAAGAGAGAGAGAGAGAGAGAGAGAGAGAGAGAGAGAGAGAGAGAGAGAGAGAGAGAGAGAGAGAGAGAGAGAGAGAGAGAGAGAGAGAAAGGAGAGAAGTAATTTCGGTCAAACGTAAATTTTCATTAATCTTCTTCTTTGCCACAGTGGGCATATTCTTTGATCTTGTATAAGACAGATACTTGTTGGAAAAACAGACGAAAGAAGGAGATATGAGACAGCCTGAAGGAAAGTGAGAGAAAGAAAACGCTCGATGATTTATTTCAACTTTTCGCTGATTTGAAGATTAAAGATTCAAGTTCCTTTTTCTCCCTCGCCACACTCTTTTACTTTTCCATTCGCTGCTTATGCCATATATATCTTTTTCTTATGCTGTATTTTCATTCTTATTGTCTATTCTATATCTTCCTTTCTCCCTTTTATGGTGCATTTTTACCGAGCGACCGAACCGCACGGTAATCCAATCCAAAAGTCTACGGGGTTGAAACCCTCGTTTCATTATAAAGTTTCAGTATTTGCACATATTTGCATGAAATCAGTCAACATATCTGCATATATATGAACGATAAATCAGGGATATAGTAGAGAGATATACCACAGACTCGAAGTTTTGCTTATATCAACATCTCAAGCGATATACAAAAGAAAATAAACGAAAATAAATAAGCGTAGAGAAGATGAAGAAAGAGAAAAAAAATTATATCTACCGTCGTTTTTTTTCCCTCTAAGTATAATGCCTCTAGTACCAGATATAAGAAATATATCGCTTTTCTCATCATAGTTTCAGAACGCCTGATTTTTTTTTTTCTTTTTTTTCGTGAACTGGAGCATGGGATAGGAAGTCCATTTTCTCTGCAATAGGTTAATACGAACTGCTGTTTCCCATTTCAATAATCCCATTAACCTAGATTGGAGCATATATTTCGCTAACTCACTTTGCCAAAATTGAAAACACGTCGAGAGAAATGAAATCAAACACGACACGAATTGAATTTATAAATATTTTTTTTCTCCAAACACGATAAATGTCCTTTTTTTTTTTTTTTTTTTTTTTTTTTTTTTTTAGTGTCAGTCATAATTATTGATAATCATCATTAAGTTTTGTTTATTTTGCCCTTTATGTTTCGACTCTAGCCTGAGTATCTGAAATAAAAATTGCCATGTTTAGCATGTATAACTTCAGTCTAAAATGAGAGAGAGAGAAAGAGAGAGAGAGAGAGAGAGAGAGAGAGAGAGAGAGAGAGAGAGAGAGAGAGAGAGAGAGAGAGAGAGAGAGAGAGAGAGAGAGAGAGATTATTACGAGGGATATATAAAAAAAAAAAAAACAGACGATTGACAGGGAATGATGATAAAAAGACGAGATAGAAACAAGATGGGAGAGAACGACAAAGCGAGAGAAAAATATACGAAGAGAGAGAAAAACACAAAAAGCAGATAGACAGAGAAGAAAAAAATAAGAAAGAGAAAAAGATAGAAAGAAAGAAAGAAAACAAGAGACACCCACACACATACTTATACACAAAAAAAAAAGAACAGAGAGAGAGAGAGAGAGAGAGAGAGAGAGAGAGAGAGAGAGAGAGAGAGAGAGAGAGAGAGTTCTCGTGTTGCTTATACCCCTCGACCTTAAGTTCTCGCCTATTGCAGACCGTAAAAGAGAAATTTCTTGCAACGGGAACGAGTGCCGGTGTTGCCCCCTCGCGAGTTCGGGATTTATTGGTGCCCGGATGTATTACGTCACAGACACAGCGTCTCGTGCCATTCTTTTCGAGAAGGGTTATTGCTTTGTGTTTCTTTCTCTCTCCTCTTTTTATCTTTTCTCGCTTCATTTCCTTCTCCTGTTTCTTCTTTGTGTTTTTCTCTGTTATTGTTTTTTTCCGTTATTGGTTTATTGTTTTTTTTCTTTTTTTATTTCCTTTTTTTTCACAATAATCCATTTATCTATATATATATATTCATCTATTTTCTCTATATTCTATTTGGCTGTATCTCTATAGAAATTGTAACTATGAATTTCTATGTATCCATCTATCGTCCACTCACCTTCATATTCCTCTATATTTCTCTCTCAAATCTTTCCATCTTTCACTGTCTGTATCTGTATTTAAACGGGTACGTGTATCTGTGTGTGTATGTGTGTATGTGTGTGTGCGTGTGTGTATATGTGTGTGTACGTGTAAATGTGTGTTCGTGTATGTGCGTGTTTATGATTATTTCTTTTTATCAATTCATTTAACTATCATTTTATTTATTAATTTATCTATCTATCTATATCTAACAACTTATCCATCAATTTCTC
>NC_061824.1:1982731-1985231 GCF_019202785.1 Penaeus chinensis
AGAGAGAGAGAGAGAGAGAGAGAGAGAGAGAGAGAGAGAGAGAGAGAGAGAGAGAGAGAGAGAGAGAGAGAGAGAGGGGGGGGGTGGGAAGGATGGATGGATAGATGGATGGATGGATGGATGGATGGATGGATGGATGGATGGATGGATGGATGGATGGATGGATGGATGGATGGATGGATGGATGGAGGGAAGGAGGGAAGGAGGGAAGGAGGGAGGGAGGGAGGAAGGGAGGGAGGGAGGGAGATAGAGATAGATAGAAAGCTAGATAGATAGATAGATAGAGTGAGAGAGAGAGAGAGAAAGAGAGAAAGAGAAAGACAGAGAGAAAGAGAGAAAGAGAAAGAAAGATAAAGACAGAGAGAAAGCGAGAAAGACGGAAAAAGAGAAAGACAGAGACAGAGAGAAAAAAAAAGAGAAAGAGAAAGACAGAGAGAAAGAGAGAGAAAGAGAGAGAAAGAGAAGGACAGAGATGCTGAGTTTGTGTGGGATGAGGTGATGTGATGGGGGGGAGTGAGGGGAAGAGAGGAGAGGGGGAAGGGGAAGAGGGGAGGGACGGAGGAAGAGACAAAAAAGGTAATGAGGGTTTGTGTTTGTGTGGATGAATTTAATTACGTTATTCTGTTCCTTCTCCCTCTTCTTATTCTCTTTCTCCTTATTTTTCTTATTTATCTCCTTCCCCTCTTCTATTCGTCTTTATTCTTCTCCTTCTTTTCCACCTCCTCTTCTTTCCTCTTTCTTCTCCTCCTCCTTCTCTTCTTCTTCCCCTTAAAAAAAAAAAAAAAAATGATAATAGTAATAATGATAATACTAACAATAACAACAACAACAACAACAACAACAATAATAATAATAATAAAATAATAACAAAAACAATAGTAATAATAACAATAACAATAATAATAACAATAATGATTATATAATTACATTATTTATAATTAGTATTATACAATTTATTACACTAATAATTATAATAATAATGAAAACAACCATAATAATAATGATAATGATAACAATAATAATAAATAATAACACCAATAATAACCAAAATTATAACAATAATATTATTAATGATAATGATAATGACAATAATAACAATGATGATGGAAATAGTAATGATAATGATAATGATGATAATGATAATAATAACAATGATGATAATAATAATAATAACAATGACGTTGATGATATTGATAATAACAACAATAGCGATAATAGTAATGATAATGATGAGGATACCAATGAAAATGATAATAATTATTCATTCAGTAATTTGCAGATGATAAGAGATGCTTGTTTGATAAGAAAAAAAAAAAAAAAGTTATCGTTATCAATTAACACGTAAAAAGTTTTTTCGAAACGCTAATGATGATTAATACTATGATCATTGATATTATAATCACAACAACAATAATAATAATAATAATAATAACAATAATAATGATAATAATGATGATAATGATAATGATAATGACAATGATAATGATGATGACAATTATAATGATAATGATGACAATGATAATGATAATGACAATGATAATTGTTCGTCTTCTACGTTTGCTTGGTGTTTCTCCATGATGCTTGAGGGTGAAGAAAACACCGATGAAATCTAAAGTAGGTTCATTGGAGATCAGCTCTGACAAAATAAATACGGAACTCTTCCTGTTCCTCTGCCCCACACGCCAGGCTCCGTCTGCGACTGTCTACTGCCAGACGTGCGACTACAGAGACAAACTAAAATGTTGTACTCTATAATCATACAGAGAGCCTCACTCTTTCATATAGGTGTTATGCTACACATAATATAAACTGAACATAATGTTTTATATTTCACATGGTAGAACATATCACACAAAAGGAAGTGTATAATATATAATCACATAATTATCACTAACTACGTACGATAATAATGACATCACAATCCGTATGCACTGGCATCACAACATGGCACTCACAACTCACATCATTTACATAACTCACGTCATTATCACAACCCACAATAATGATAATGATGATTAAATTAAGGTTATCTTTGCAGGATCAAGTGCCGGACGCCATCATGACAACTCAATATCGGTATTTTGTGTTGGCTTACGGTGCGTGGGAGAAGGAAAAACAAAAGGAAGAGAGGGGTGGAGAGAAGGGATAAACATGAGGGAAAGGAACGGAGAATAAACAGCTGCATTGCTAGAAGTATCCACTAAAGCCGAGAGAGAGAGAGAGAGAGATGGCATATATTTATATATATATATATATATATATATATATATATATATATATGTGTATATATATAATAATAATAATAATAATAACAATGATATATACTATATATATCATATATATATATATATAATATATATATGTATATATATATACATGTATATATATAAATATATATATATATATATATATATATATATATATGTATATGTATATATATGTATGTATGTATATAATATATACATATCATATATACATAGTATATATATTATATTATATA
>NC_061824.1:1997731-2017731 GCF_019202785.1 Penaeus chinensis
GTTCAATTGCCTTCGACAGCGTTACCCCATCTTGCTGGGGGGTACGGAGGAGTGGCAGTGGGAGGAGGGGATGTGAGAGGAGGGAGGTGGCGGGGGAGAGGGAGGGAGGGGGGTGGGGGGTGAGAGGGGAGGGGGGAGCGGAAAGGGGGGGGATATGATGGGGGGGGAGTTATTGAGGAGTAGAGGGGAGGCGAGGGGGAGGGAGAGGATGGGTGGAGGTGATAATTTCGGATGGTGAGAGGTGAGGGGGGGGAATGGAGAGGGATAGTCGAGAGGGAGGGAGGCGGAGGGATTTGTGAAAGGGAATTGAGAGGGAAGTGATGAGGGAGGGAAAAGATGGGAGTGATGAGGGAGAGAGGAGGGGGGGGGAGGGAAGAAAAAGGGGAGGGAGGGATAGGGGGGGAGGGATAGGAGGGTTGTTGGAGGGTTCAGTATTTGTTTTGGGGAGGGGGGGGGAAAGGGGGAAAGAGGGGATAGAGAGGGAGGGGGAAGGGGAAAGAGGGGATAGAGAAGAAACGGGAAGGAGGGGATATAGAGAGAGGGGGAGGGGATAGACAGGGAGTGAGAGGGAGGGAGGGGGAAGGAGAGGTGGAGGAATGGAGACGAACGGAATGAAAGGGAGGGAGAGGAAATGTGAGGGAAGGAGAAGGAATGAGTGGGGAATGAGAAAGACCGAGAGGAACGGAACGGGATGGAGAAAAAAGGAAGAGAAAATAAGAAAAATAATGAGCTCTTTAAATAAAACAAATCGTATTAAACAAATCACACACATATCTTCATCACATTAAAAGAAAGGGAAAAACAAAAAATATATCACACGGAGATTAGACACCCACCGCAAACAAACGAACAAAAAACACAAACAAACAAAACGACACACGAAACAAACAACGGAATGGCCTACAAACACAAAATAACACCACGACCCACGGCTAATCACTTCCAAACCAGCTTAACACAGTCCTCAAAGCCGAGAATACACCTTCAAAGAGTGAGGACTTTGCATCGTGATCTCGACCAGTTAATACGCCTCTGATGACAATGCAAATCAGCTGTTTGTCCATGGTCGCCTTTCTGGTTAATCTGTGCGAGAGGGGGGGGGGGGGGGGGGAGTAGGAAGGGGGAAAGGGGGGGGGGAGGGGGGGGGTAGGAGGGGGGGGAGGGGGGAGTAGTTTGGGGGGGGAGGGGGAGGGGAGTAGGAGAGGGGAGGATGGGAACGAAGAGAAGAAAGAGAAAGAAAAAAGATAAAGATAGGTGAGTAAGAGAGAAGAGGGGGGGAAGAAGAGAGAAATAGAGAGGGGGGGGGGGAGGGGGGACGGAAAGAGACAGAGACAGAGAGGAAAAGAGAGGGGAGAGAGAGAGGGGGGGGAGGGGGAGGGAGAGAGAGGGGAGAGGGGAGATAAATGAGAGAGGAGAGCGAGACTGAGAGGAGAGAGAGAGAGAGAGAGAGAGATAAAGAGAGAGATAGATAGAGAGAGAGAGAGGGGAGGGGGAGAAGAGAGTGAGGGGAGAGGGAGAGAGAGAGAGAGAAAACAGAGAGAAGAGAGGAGAAGAGGGGGGGGGGGGAGGCAAAAAAAGACCAGCAAAGTGAGTCCGGAATGAGTTTTTAGGCCCCGGGATAAAATTGCCAATGATTATGGGAAAAGAGAGCGTGGGTGGGAGAGGGCACGGGGAAACAAACAGGGTGTACTCGTTTCTGTATTGCACGCATGCACGCACGACGCACCCCACGCAGCACGCAGCACCCACACACACGCAGACACGAATACACACGGATACACACGCACGCACGTACATACACACACACACACACACACCACACACACACACACACACACACACACACACACACACACACAAACTCACTCAACCAACACACACACGAGTTTAATTAAACAAGAACACTAAACTAATAATAAACCAATAACACTAAACTAATAATAAAACAATAACAGCAACAATGATAATAACAATAACATTGACAAAAATTATAACAATAACAACAACAAAAACAAAAATAATAACAACAATGACCACAATAACAATCAACCCCCCCCCCCCCAAAAAAAAAAAAAAAAAAACACACAAAAGAAACCCACTCACAAACAAACAAACAAACAAAGAGACACCGCACCTTGCATAATACGCTGCTGCTGCTGGCGAAGCTGGTGCGTGGGGGCGTGGTCATGAGTCCCGCCCTCCTCCTCCTCTTCCACGCCCCATCCAGACGAGCCCATCCCACTGGACCCTCCCATCACCCCCCCGCTGGTTCTCCTGTATGGGGTAAAAGAGGGGGGGGGTGTAAGTTGGTAAGGTTATTGTTAGTATTAAAGTTTTATATGTCTATTCGGTAGATAGATGGAGACAGGTGGATATAGGCCTATTAAAATGAGTGTGCCGTAAAGGCTGATTTATTGATTTTGGGGGGATTTGGGGGGAGGGGGGAGGGAGGGGGGAGGGAGGGGGGGGAGGGAGGGAGGGAGGGAGGGAGGGAGGGAGGGAGGGGGGAGGGAGGAGGAAGGGAGGGAGAAAAAGAGAGGGGGAATGAGGGAGGGAGATTAGGAGAAGAAGAATGAGGGAGGGGGGAAGGGAGGGAGGGGGCAGGGAGAAAGAGGGAGGGAAATGAGGGGAGGAGGGAGTAGAGAAGAATGAGGACGGGATGGGAAAGGGTAGGGAGGGGAGGGAGGGAGGAGGGAGGGAGGAAAAGAAAGAGGGGGAGGACAGGGAGGGAGGAATGAGGGAGGAAAGACAAAAGAGGGGAATGAGGGAAGGGAGGGGTGGGAGTAGTGAGGGAAAGGGGAGTGATGGGAGGGGTAGTAAGGAAAAGGGGGGGAAGAGAGGGGGAGATAGAGAGGGGATGGGGAGGGAGGAAATGAGAAAGGTTGAGTGAGGGCGGGGGGGAGATAGTGAGGGAGGGGAGATAGCGAGGAGGAGATAGAGAGGGAGTGAGAAAGAACGCAGAAATCTTACAGAAATTTTAAAAAATAATAACAATAATGTTGACTATATCGCTAATAATAATAACAAATATAGCAATAATAATAATAATAATAATAATAATAATAATAATAATAATTACAACAGCAATCATTGTCAAATACTAACTAACCTAACATAAAAAATTTTTTGGACCAAAAACCAAAAATTTAAACAACATGTTACCCCCTAAAAAAATCTCCCCTGCCCCCCCTTTAAACCCCCCCTTTCCCCCTTTCACCCCCCCCCCACATACCTCAAAACCCCCATCCCCCTCCCCCTTTCCCCTCCCTCCCTCCTCCCCCCCTCCCTCCCCCCTCCCCCCCTCCCTCCCTCCCTCCCTCCCTCCCTTCCTCCCTCCCCCTCCCCTCTCAAACTCACCCGTCCCTGAAGTCCATCTGCGCCTTCTTCAGCGAACTCTGCAGCGTCTCGCACACCCTTCGCGCCGCTCCCTCCCACGCCGTCAGATTCCGGAGCGACCACTTGCAGGCCCGCGTCGCTCGCTCACTGTTTCTCGGCCTGTTTGTGGGGGGGGGGGGGGGGGGGGTCGATGGGAAGGGGGGGGGTGTCGATGGGGAAAGGGGGGGCGATGGAAGGGGGGGGGAAACAAAGGGAAAGAGGGGGGGGGGAAAGTTGGGGGGGGGAGGGGGGGGGGGAAGGGGAAAGGTTGGGTAGGGGGGAGTGGTTTTTGAGTGGGGGTGGGAAGAATAAGGGTGGGGGGTTGGGAAGGGGTGAGGGAGGGGGGGTGGGTGGGGGAAGGAGTGAGGGAGGAGGGGTGGGGGTTGGGGAAGGGGTAGGGAAAGGGGAAACATTGGAAAGGGAGTGGGGGGGGGATGGGGGGAATGAGAAAGAGAGAAGAGAGAGAAGAGTAGAGGAGAAGAGAAGAGAGAGAGAGAGAGAGAGAGAGAGAGAGAGAGAGAGAGAGAGAGCAGGGGTGAGGGGAGGATTCAAGTAACAAGGGTTTAGTGTGGAGGGGGGGGGGGGGGGGGTACATATGGGGTGGTTAGGGAAAACGGAAATTGTAAAATACGAAAACGAGAAGAGGATAGGAATGGGGGGGGGGGGGGGGAAAAGGGCAGATTTAACGATAAAAATTTTGTAATTGGCCCTGATCTATTTTGTAATGATAATGAGGAAGTCAAAAGCGGTTATGACACAATGACGATGACAATAACAACAACAATTATAATATCTAAATGATGATAGTGATGAAAATGATGATAAGGTTCATTACAACAGCAACATAGTTAATTTCTTGAACATCACAATTATATGATGTGATGAGGGTGATTATGATGATGATTTGATTTTGATGATGATTGATGATGGTGATGATGATAATGATAATGATTGATAATGATGATGATGTGATGATGATGAGTGATGATGATGATGATGATTGATGGGTGATGAGGGGAGGGGGAGGAGGGAGGAAAAGGATTAAACTTTAATAAATTGATAAATGATAATGGTAAAAAATGATGTAGGATGGGTAATAATAATGATGTGTGATGATTCAATATAATAAATTATTAAAATAAAAACAGTAATTTCTAAAGTACTAATAACGATTAAATAAATTATCATTAAAATGCAGATTGCTTTTGACTAATTTCTACAACAACTGTACTACTTTCTAATAATAGATAAACTATAATTAATATTTAAAAATAATAAAAATAATTTTAAAAATAACTAAAAAAAAATATATCATTAATGGCATTACTTCAATAACAGTTACTAAATAAGACCAATACAATATACTACAATAGTATACTAAAAAAAACATTGACAATATTTACACAGTATATTTAAAAATTGGCAAAGATGACGCTTATTTGGAATGCTAATGATAACCTTATTAACCATTTAAAAAGTCATTAGAAAGAAAGAAGAAAAGTATTAAATATCCAAATATATATAAGCCCTACAAGGGAAATTCACGAGAAGAGATGGAGAGGAGAGGGGGGGGAGGAGAGGGGAGGGAGTGGAGAGAAGATGGGGGAGAGAGAGGAGAGAGGGAGGGAGGGAGAGAAGACGAGAGAGGGAGAGAGGAGGGAAAGAAGAGAGAGAGCGTGAGTGAGGAGAGTGAGAGATGGAGAGAGAGTTAAGACGATTGAGAGAGAGAGAGAGATGAGAGGAGGGAGAGGGTTGTGTAGTGTTGTGGGGTATTTTTTTTGTTAGCGTGTTTTGAAATCGAGGTTGTCGATGTGAGGAGAGAAATAGATTTGTAGACAAGATAGAAACGAGTTGATGCTTAGATGTAGAGAATGTAGAAATGTTTTGAGAGACGCATATTTAAAGCAGTGGAGCCAGTGTTTTAGTGAGGAGGGATGAAGAGATTTTAGGTTATTAAGGTAGACCAGTAAAGTATAGTTGAGGGTTAAGAAGAGTATGTAGTGTAGAGCTGAACTGAGATAATTTGATGATGTGATCGTAGCGATTGAGAGTCTGAATGTATGAGTAATAGAAGAAAGGCTAGCTTTTTTGCTGTTTCGTGATTCGCTGATGAGGGTAAGAGAAGGAACCAAGGAGGGTGAGTAAGAGAGGGTGTCAGGGAATATGAGGAAAAGGCCGAAAAGTTGAAGACTATATGACATGTAAGCAGGACAAAAGTTTAGTCAGGAAAGAGTTCCTGCTTAAGTATTAGTGGAAATGAGAGTAAGACCTATGGTTAATTGTTGAAGAGGGGAGTTTCTTAAGAGTTTTTGGTTGTCTCTATATCTTTCTTATCTTCTTGTATTTTTTCCTCTTGAGAGGGTTCAAAGAGGGAGAGGGAGTAAAGTTGTGAGAGGAGTTGAGAGTTGGTTAAGTTATCTAGAAAATCATTTTCTTTAATGTTGTTTATGTTGCTTTTGTATCGACTTATACGCGCTATTGAGATTAAACGAGAGGGGAGAGTATAGAGTAGACCGAAGTAAGTTAGATCACGAGATTACCATAACCGAAGAGCAACTGACAGGGAAAAGAGGGGAGTTAAAATATTGAGCGGAGAGGGATTTAGAAGTTAGTGGAGGTAGATAGCAGTTTAAAGCAAGCTAAGTGAGGAGGAGGGATAAGAGAAGGGAGATTAGAGACTAGCAGTGTTAACAGAGCACGCGTTAAGAGTATGAAGTAGATGATAGAGAGTCAATATCAGATGGAACTAGGGGGGGGGATAACTAAGAAGTTCGACGACGAGGGAGAAGGAGGAGATTAGATGGAGAAAAGACGAAAAGAGAAAGGTGTAAAGAACGCAGGGAGAGGCGAGAGGTGGAGGGGGGAGGGGAGAGGGAGAGGGAGAAAGGAGAGGGAGAAGGAGAGGGATGAGGGAGAGGAGAGGGGAGAGGGAGAGGGGAAGGGGGAGAACGGCGAAGATGAGAGAGAGGGATGAGAGAGAGAGAAAGAGAGAGGACGAGAGAGAGAGAGTAAAGATGAGAGAGACGACGCGAGAGAGAGAGAGAGAGAGACAGAGAGCAAGAAGACGGCCCAGCACCAGCTAACAGAGTGGCCAGCAGAGCGGAGAGGTGAGAGGAGAGCAGAGGGAGAGGGAGAGCAGTTAAGGAAGAGGGAGAGCAGAAGGAGAGGCAGAGGGAAGGAAGGAGAGGGATGAGGAGAGGAGAGGGATGGAGAGGGGGGAGGGAACTGTGAAGGAAGGAGGGAAGGCGGAAGGGTAGGAAGGGAAGGAGGGAGGGGAAGGAGGTTGACGGATCTGAAGGAGGAGGGAGGGAGGGGGAAGGGAGCGAGAGACTAAGGTGATTCATGGTGATGGGGAGGGAGGGCAATGGGAGGGCGGAGGGTAGGGAAGGAGGGGAGGGTAAAATAAGGAGGGGAGGGAAGGAGGGTAGGAAAGGAGGGAGGAGGAAGGAGGGAGAAGGGGAGGGAGGTGAGGAGGGAGGGAGGGAGGGATTGGGAGGGAGGTGAATAGGGATGGGAAAGGGGCGTTCTGAGGTGGGAATGGGAGGGAGGTGAGGAGGGATTTACGGGAGAGGAAGGGAGGGAGGGTAGGGAGGTGAGGGTTCTGTGGGATCTGGGTTGAACCGGAGGGAGGAGGGGGGAGGGAGGGGAGGGATGGAGGGATGGGAAGAGACGAGAAAGGGGGGAAAGGGAGCGACCGCGAGAGAGCCCAAGCGATGAAGGAAAAGGAGGAAGGTGAAAGAAGGAAAGAAGAAGTGGAGGGGAAGGAGGAGGAGGAAGAGGGAGGAGAAGAGGAATGGGAAGAGGCGGAGGGGAGGAGGAGGGAGCGCGAAGGAAGGCGAGCGGAAGAGAGAAAGGAAAAATATAATGATAATGAAAATAATGAAACTGTTGGTTTTGAAGATGGCAGTAGTTACCTGACAATGGTGATGCTATTAATAAAACCGCAATAAAAAAAAAATAATAATAATAATAATAATAATTACCAATTACAACAAATCAAGACGAAAAAAAATATATATACTTACACATAACTCAAACATCTCGCCTCCCACACAGATACACAAGCAAAAGAAAATACACTACAGCCTATGTACATCTACTAGCATCTCGTAGTAATCACGTTACACCACCCTTGTTAACATTTCGAATTCAAGTAAAACAGCAAATTGCAGTAAAACACCAAAAATCACCTCGTCCTTGACCAACAACCCGGTTCAGCGCTAAACTACACGTGCTGCATACCAAAACAGTGAAACATGTCGCAGCGTGTTTGGCGTGTGGCGGTGCTCTCCCGTTACGCAACTGGGCGCTTACGATAGGGCTATTCAACATCAACGTGGGCTGAGAGATTGATGATGAGAGAGAGGGAGGATGAGGGAGAGAGAGAGAGAGGGGGGGTGGAGTGGGAGGAGAACGAGAGAGAGAGGGGGCGTGGGAGCGGTGTGAAACGAGAGAGAGAGGGGGACGGTGGAGAGGAGAGAAGAGCCCCGGATAGTAGTCTGCTGGGGGTTGGAGGTGGAGAGAGAGAGAGTGAGGGGGTTGGAGAGAGATGAGAGAAGAGGAGAGGAGAGGGAGAGAGGATTGCATGCGGCGCCCGGGAGGAGGAGCGACACGATGACACCTACTTGAGAGCCTGACGGAGGAATGGGAGGAGTGAGAGGGGAGAGTTGGAGCTAGAATAGTCCTTTGATTTGAGGGCGAGTTGTTGATGGAGAGATGAGCTGCAGAGCACGAGTTAGATTGTCTGCTGACGGGTCACGCCCCTATGTCTGGGACGTGTGAGCGGAGAGGTGATGGTCGCGAAATGGCTTCTTTCGATTATCGAGCGAGTCGAAGAGAGAGCTGCGGGAGCCCTTTTGGGAGAGGGGAGGGGGTCCGGTTGGGCCTTGTGGTCTTGACCTCGTTGGTAAGGCCCGCGTATAGCAAGTGACTGGCGGGGTGATGGGTGCTAGCGGTGCCGTGAAGTGTAAGGTGGGGGCGGTATATGCCGGGGGCCTATGTTCCATGTGGGTGGTGGCGCTGAGCGTGTGTACACTGTCGGTGTGGTAATGAGTGTGGGTCTATCTGGGCGGTGAGCGTGAGGGGTGGGATGGTGAGAGGAGGGGTGGGGGGACTGTGAGGTAAAGTGGTGGGCGCGAGGCAAGGGGAAGTCAGGGAGGTAGCTGTGGGCGGTGGGGTGTGGGTGGTAAGGGTGGAGGAGAGCGGAAAGTTTTGGTCTGTGTTGGTGAAGTGGGGGAGTGTCCCCAGTTGACGTGAGCCGGATAGGAGGTAGAGTGGATATGTGAGATTATTGTGCAGGCAGAGTGTTGGACTGATGTATCGGGGTTACTGGGGTCTGGATTGGTGCTTTGGCCCCTGGATGTTCCGCAGAAGAGCGGGGTGAAGGGTGGTGGGAGGGTTTGAGACAAGGAGGTCGGGTAAGATCTATTGTTGCGAGTCAAGAGCGGCGAGGGCCGCGGCGTTGAGTAGTGGTTGGATCATTGAGAGGGAGGAATGGTAGAAGGGATCGGGATGTCGGGGAGAGAGCCGCGAGGGTAGGAGTTAGTGTTGAAGAGTGTTGAGGGTATATGACCTGTCAGTACTTCTGAGGTCTTAGCTGTCGTACCTCTGGACGTTCTGTGACATATTTAGATATCAGTTCGGGGATCTGGATGATGGTCATTCTGGGCGGATGTGTTAGTGGCTGCGTGAGGGTTTGGTTTTAATGATCTTTGTGAGTCTGATGGTTCATGTGTGAGCAGGGTACGGAGAGAATTTGTCTTGGAGAGCGGAGGGGTCTTGATGCCTCTCGCGTCATCGAAGAGCTACTTTCGAAGGTCGCGTCTGATACAGTTTGTCTCATTGGCAGCCATTTGTGCTGATAGAGGGAGGTGGCGGTGAAGCGAGGCTTTTGGGTGGTGTGATACCGAGGCCCTCCCTCGGTGAGATGTCCTAGCTGGAGAGGAAATGTAGTGGTCTGAGCGGTGTGACTAGGATGGATTCGTGTGATGAGGGGGTGGTGGTCCCGTGTGGGGTAGATGGGTTGTGCATTGGTCATGGTACGGAGGGGGCTGAAGTTCGCAGGCTTGAGATTTTTTGAAGTAGGGCGGGTTCGATTTTTTGCTTCCAGGACTTTTCATGACGGAGTCTTTACCAATTGCAGTTTGTGGAGGGGAGGTGTGGAGCGTTGTGGGATGATGGTCATTGACTGTCGGGTTTGAGTGGTGTTGATGTCGAAGTGATCATTCGGTGCGGGGTGGGGAGCGCAGTTTGAGGGGGGGTGGTGGTCGGGGGGGGGTGTCGGAAGGGGCGTCTCGAGATCTGACTATGATGACTGTAGGAGGAGTGAGCCGTGATGAGAGAGCGGTTTTGGACCCGGCGTGGGTTGTTGGTTGGGGGGTGATGGGGGGTGGGTTTAGGGAGGCTGGGGTGGGATAGGAGGGGTGATGGGGTTGGAGGTCTGTCTGTTCGCGTCGGATAGGTGGTGGTGATGGGGGATGTGGTGGGTAGTGCCGGTTGTGTTTGTGGGCTAGATCGGGAATCGTGGTTTCTACTGACGGGTTTGAGAGGGTTGGAGGGGAGTGAGCGTTTGTTCTCAGTTGGATGTCTGGAGATTGGGCTGGGAGAGGTGTGTGAGCGGGGATCTAGAGAGTAGTGACGGCAGGATACAGGTCTCTCTTAGTAGATCAATGAATGGCTTTGACTGTGCGCTTTCGAGCTCCGGGGTCGCTGATCACTATGTGCTTTGAGTGGGAGGATGGGGAGATGAGGGCGAGAGTGATCATGCTGGAGGGTGGTTAGAGACGAGTAGAATGAGGCGTACGGTTGTGGTACGTGGGGCTGTTTCTTGGAAGGTCGATTGATGGGGGAACAGGATTGCAGATCGTGTTATCTAGAAGTGAGGATGAGGATAGCCCGCTCGAGAGTGGTGTTTGAGACGAACTGGGAAGCGGAGAAGGCTTGAACCGTTGAGTTCTGGGTTCATTTATATTTCCCTGGGCGTGTTGTGCAACGGCTGATTACGGTTATCAGGTGAGCCTCTTTTGGTCGGGCACGATTACATCTTCGTGGATGTTCATGGTTGTAGTGGAGTTGACGTTGAGTAGTGAAGAGCTTGCTGGAGTTGCGAGCGATTTGGAGAGGTGGATCGAGTGATAAGAATGCGCACCACAATTGCTTGTGCTACCTGACGGAATCGAACACGAGGTGCCCGTCGAGAGGTCGGGGTGGGAGTTTTGCGAGATGCGGGTAGAATGGGGAGGTGAGATCACAGTGAGACTCGATTGAAGGAAGGGGATGATCCATGGTGATATGATGATGGAGTGAGGTCCTGAGAGAGGGAGAGAGAAGCGTTGTGCGGAGAGATTGAACGAGGAGGAGAGAGTGGGGGGGAGAGAGAGAGGGAGTAGGTTGAGCGGAAGAGCGTGTAGATGAGAGGAGAGTTCGATTGAGTTAGGTCGAGAGACCGGAGTTTGAGTTTGTAGAGAGACACATGAGATGACTCAGAACGAGTGGCCTGTAATTGGATCTAGATGTCGGGTGATGAGTGACCTGAGGAGTGATCTTAGTGAGAGAGGAGAGAGTTTGAAGGAGGTGATGTGAGGGAGGAGAAGGGAGAACGTGTAGCTGGGATAGGATGAACGAGAGAGATTGAGGATGGAGAGGAGGATGAGAGGGGAGAGCAGGAGAGAGGGCGATGAGTAGAGATGTTAGAAGTGACAGGAGAGGATGGAGGAAGAGCCGAGAGAGAGAGAAGGGCCGGTGGAGAGGGGTGAGAATTGAAGGTGAGAGAGCGCTGGGGGGTTTGGGGCGGCGAGGGAGTGATGTAGGATGGATGGGAAGAGAAGAAGAGGGAGAGGAGTGTACGAAGAGGGGGGAGACAGGGAGGGAGAGAGGGGAGGTGGGGGAAGAGTAGTGAGAGAGGTGTTCGCGGGAGAAGGTGGCTGAGAAGCCCCCTGGGGAGAAGCCCCCCCCCCCCCCCCGAGAGTATGAGTGGGAGAGGGGTGGATAGCGTTTGAGAAGGTAGAGAGAGGAAGGATGCGTTGCGAGACGGAGGGCGGAGAAGAGAGGAAGGGGGTGGTGAAGAGAGAGCGAGGATTGATGGCGTCTATTGGAAACGCGGTGACGAGGTCCACGGAGAGAGCCTGTGAGAGGATATTTGGAGTGGAGTGCGAGTTGGAGGGAGAGTCATGGAGAATGTTTGGGAAGAAAAGGAGAGAGAGGTACGGGGGGAAGGGGGGAGGAGAGGTGGAGAGACGAGGAGCACTTTGCGAGGGCGAGATGTGTGCACGTTCATGGCGGAGGTGAGAGCGGGCGAGAGAGAGTAATTCATGGAGAGAGAGAGTTGGTGAGTGGTGAGAGGGCGGTATGCCCGGGAGATTGGGATGAGAGGTTGACTTGCTTGATTGGAGGACGGGGGCGTATGGGGGAGGGAGGGGGGGGTGGAGAGGGAGTCGAGGGGGCGGTTTGGGGCGAGAGAGACTGGGAGAACTGTGGATGATGAGAGTGAGAGTCGGCGCAATCGGAAAGCCCGTGGGGGGGGAGGAGGTGAGAGAGTAGGACGGAGAGAGTGGTGGGGGTGGTGAAGTTAGGAGGGAGAGGAGTAAGAGAGCGGAGCGGGTTCGAGAGATGGGGAAGGGGAGAGGGAGAGAGGATGGAGACGGAGGGTGGAAGGGGGTGATTGGAGGGGGTGGAGGTCCGGGCAGAGAGAAAGGAGGGAGTGTGGGAGGAGGGAGAGTCCGGGAGAGTTGGATTTGGGACTAGCGACTGAGGACTGAAGGGCGGGGAGATGGCGATGGATGGTCGAGAGGGAGGGGCTTGTAGGGCGTGGAGCGGTGGGGGAGAGAAAACCGTCGCAGGGATTGTCCAGAGTTGGGAGGGGAGGTCTTTTTGAGGAGAGAGAGAGAGGTTCCGGGTGAGGGGGGGGAGATGAGGGAGATGAGTGAGGCGGCTGAGGGGGCTTAGGGTGGGGGGGGAGATTTGACGAGAGGGAGATGAGACGAGGGGGGGGAGAGACGGGAGGAGAGAGAGAGAGTAGCCGAGAGTGGAGAGATGGATGGAGAGAGACGAGAGGAGAAGGGGGGGGGGATGGGGGTCGCGGAGGGGATGGAAGAGGGGTGTGGAGAATGAACGGATGAGAAGTTGAGGAGAGTGATGGAGGAGGCGGAGACACAACCCCTAACCCCACACTCTCCGGGCAAAGGGAGGCTGTGGGAGTGAGACAGAACATTAGGGAGCTCGTTGGACAAGAGGTGCCTGTGGGTGGGCATGGGGTAATCTTAGGGACACCACCAATGGAGATTGAGTTGCGAGGTAGCGTCTAGAGTTGTGTGGGGATTGCGTCGGTTGGGGGGGTGGGGGTGCGAGGTTTGTAGGTAAGATTGTTGGTGGAGTGGTGGATAGACGGATTCGGAGAGTCGACGATTCTAGACGGGATACGTGAGTCTCGACGTTGTTTTGATAGGGTGATGTAGCGGGGCTGTGGGGTGTGAGGATGCTTGCTTTCTGCGTGTCGACATTTGGGAAGGGGATCTGGTCGGGGGATTCCTGATAGGTGGGGACGGGTCTCTGAGGTGGTGAGGGCCTGTGGCTGGTGCGTAGGAAGTTTGAGGCAGCTTGAGTTTTCATCGGCATCGCGGTCGAGGCTTGAGGTTTAAGCAGGGTTTGATTCCGGTCCTTTCGTGCACTGGACTTGGTTGTTGTGATCGATGACTGTGAGTTATGGGGGAGTGTTTTGTGAGGAGCTTATTTACGCTTCGTTTAGCTATCTTTTCTTTGGACAGGAGCGTTTCTAGGTTCTTTAGCACTCTTTTTGTTGCTCGGCTTCCTAATTCAGGGAGTGATTGTGGGGGCGATGTGCTCGTTCGTTCATTCGCCAGGCCGTTGTTTCTGCTTGTCGCGACTATGGGCCTATATTTCTTGAGGGGCTTACGACTCGTCGGTCTTGGAATTTCTTGGGGAGGGTCCCTGGCCTCCTTCGTTAGGATCTGGTCATTTCGTGGATGAGGGTAGAAGAGTGGTTTGGCTGATTGGCTGTAATCTTGAGATCGTCCTTTATTTTTTTAGAGGTAAGACGCGGCCTTCCGTAGCATGCCGATGGCAGTCGAGAGTATTGCCCTAACTTTTTGATGCGTTTTCTAGCGCGTGATCTGTAGCTTAGTGTTCAGTATAGGGTTTCTGAAGTGGTGGAGTCGTTAGGCGTGGCGGCCTTGGTGCGCTATAGCGCTCCACCGGGCTCCGGTAATGTTATAAAGGCCCGCGTATTTTTACATCTCATTGCGGGGATGGTGAGCTGAGTTTTTGGCTACCGCGTTGCTTGATCTGGCCGATCTTTGGTCCTGGAGCATAGCGAGATTCTTGTTGCCATGAGACACCTGTCTACGACGGAATAACGTCTTATTCAGGTGCTAGAACGCTTGTGGGCAGCTGTTGATGTTCAACTGCGATGCTGTGTCTCCTGTGATCCAGCTGTGGTCTTGAGTTCGCGACCAATATTGAATGAGCGGTTGTGCTTATAGAGTGGGGAGTCCTGGGTTAGAGATCTTGCTTCGTACGGTGCCGTATTGGTTCGCTGGGCTCTGCGTCTATTGCCCACCATGCGCACAGTGGCCGTGGGGTGGTGGTCTTAGGTGTGTTTCAAGTTTGGTTCTTGTCGGGCGGACAGTGGTTTTGGGAGAGTGATGAGGAGAGATGTATGGTATTGATGCAGTCGGGGCGTTTGGCTGTTTGTGATCGGTGTTTGGGAGAGTGCAGAGTCTGCGTACAGCGTGTCGGTTGCAACTATGGGGGGGCAACTGGCGGGTGGTGAAATTATGTAGCGATGTTAAACTTGATGGAGTGGTATGTTTGAGGATGTCCTGCGCACTACTATTCTTACGAGGCCCAGCCTTGGCCATACCGGCTGGTGGAGGGAATATTGCATTACGGTGGTTTGTGTGCTTTGCGGGGTTGTTAGTGGAATCTTTGATGGGGCTATCCGTACGGCTGCTCTGCTCCTCTGTCTGAGTCGATGGAGATGTTCTTGTTTTCTAGTGGAGTTGTGTAAGTCGGTCTTTACATCTTTCGACAATCGCCTGAGGCACGTGAGGTCGAGAACTGTGGGTGGACGTGCTTCGATTTCAGGTATTTGGGCTATAGCACGATTCCCCGACAGGGTTTGGGCTTGGCTGTCCTTGTTTCGGTGTCTCGAGTCAAGTGGAGGCGTTTTGATTTTGACGAGGCCCCTGTGAGGCGGCGTGAACTGCTTGGTTCTGTTTGGAGTTTTTCCACGGATTCAGTTCTGATGGGATGATTTTGTTGCGGGGATGTTTTCGTTGCGGCTTTTGGTCGGCATGTGTTTGTTCCTTCCTTCCAAGCCGCTTGGAGGCCTATCGTATGTTTTTATGTGCGGAGTCGTAGCCGCCTGGAAGTCTCTCTTAGATCGCGGCCTTGTGGATCAGCAGGAGTTAGGGCGGACACTTTTGCGTTTGCTAGGGGGGTAGAGTGATTGTTTGCAGTGATTCCTCTACGGGTGAGTAGAGCGTATTACCCAGTAATGCTTTCGCGTGTCGTTCGTTTTGGGGATATTCAGAGACTGCGAGTTGGATAGATGGAGCGCCTAGATGCATGCCGGTTTATGTTGGTCCGACTCGCATGCCGACTTCTCTCTGGTTGGTCTAAGTTGAGGTCTGTCGTGTTTATAGCTTTGTACTTCCGTCGTTTTGGACTGGACCGGTCGTGGAATCTTTTCTAGATCGGTTCAGTGTCGAGTTAGGGCAGCATCATTTGTATGCCGATTCGGATTTTTTGATGGAGTCTGAGATAGCACCTTCGATTCGGGAGATGTTTTCGGGTGTAGAGAGAGGAGAGGACGGTTCTTGAGAGCAGGAGATTCGCCTACGCAATTGGTCTCCGAGACAGAATGACGAGGGGAGACGCTCTACGCGGCCTTTGGGTCTGGCGCTAGTGTACGGTGCCTTTCGGAGCCCTGTTCACACTTGGTATGACTGTGTTGCTGCTGGTAGGAGTTTCGCTGAGGAGCTGCCGAGAGGGGGCGGCTGGTTGTACGAGTGAAGACAGGTACTCGAGTAAGAGTTTGATGAGTGACGCGGATGGTGTGACGAGTCGAGAGTAGGAGATTGGCTACTCTCTGACTTTGGCGGATTAATGGTTTAAAGAGGCATGAGACCCTTGGATTTGAGAGTTCTGTAGTCGAGGAGGAGATAAAGATGTGATCGGAGAGGAATAAGGTTCGGCCGAACATGAGTGAGTGTCGTGATGATTTTAGTTGTTTGGGCGATCGGACGCCTTGATGGAGGACAGATGATGGGAGGCTAAGAGCGTCAGCACGTCCTGTTTCGCTGCGGGGTTTCAGCAGTCTGTTGTGAGTTGATAGATGCTGAACGTTGATGCTCTCTTGGAGGTTCGAGGGGAGAGAGGGTTGTTCATCCGCTTCTTGTCAGAGTAGATCACGGAGATTGTTGTGGTGACGGTGTTTTTGGACTGGCGTAAGAGGGGTCTACTCGTCGCGGTTCGGCTGACGTGGGTTTGAAAGTGGAGAGATGAGTGGAGAGGAGAAGAGTATTGAGATCTCTGGCGGTGGTATTTCCGATTGTGAGATGAAATGTCTCGAGCGTGGAGGAGTCTGGGAGGGGAGAGTTGGATACAGTAGGCCAAGTTTTTGGTGGAGGGATGTTTTTTGTCACGTGGTGATGGAGGGGTTCTGATTGCTTGACAGGACGGGGAGACGACTAGAATTGATAGATTCGATGATGTCAGAGATGATATAAGCTGAGAGAGCAAGTGGAAGACGAGGGAGCGAGAGGGGTGGACGAGGAGAGGTGGGGAGGTGAGGGAGGGAGGAGGTAAGGGGACGCAGCGGTGGTTAACGGTGGGGGAGGGAGAGAACGAGGAGGGGGGGAGAGGAACTAGGAGTGAAGTAGAGTGAGGAGGAGAGAAAGAGAGAAGGAGAGTTATGAGAGAGGATGTGAGAGAGTTAGAGAGAGATAGACGTTGCTTGATAACTCTACGGAGATGATGTATGATGACGAGGGACTACACGGCTTTGATTTGCTGGCTGCCATCACATTGGGTGTGATGGGTCGGATTCGGGAGAGACGAGAGAGAGTCTGTGGAGAGAGAGAGAGAGTGAAGAGAGAGAGAGAGTTAGGAGGGGGGGAGGGGGAGTGGGTGTGAGATTGACCATGAGAAGGGAGTGGGGGAAGAAAAAGATAATTATTTATTCACATATATTTTAATATTATAGAGATTTATAGTGGAGAGAGTGAGAGAGATGAGGTCAGTGGAGAGTATGAGAAGGAGTAGTAGGAGAGAAGAGTGGAAGATGGGTGAAGAGTAGAGATGAGAGTGGGGATAGGTGTTTCGGGGAGGGTCGATTTGCTGGTGTCGCGAAGGGGGGGAGATTGTCAGGGTATGCGGACAAAGCTACGGGGGGGGGGGGGAAAAAAAAAAAAAAAAAAAAAAAAAAAAGAGAGCGAGAGAAAAGCAAGACGAAAAGGAGAAGAGAGAAAGAAAAAAAAAAGAGAAAGAGAGAAGAAAAAAAAGAGAGAAGGAAGGAAAGAAAACAAAGAAGAGAGAGAAGAAAAAAGAAGGGAGAGAGAAGAAAAAAAAAGAGCGAGGAGAGAAGAAAAAAAAAGGAAGATAGAGAAAAGAAAAAAGAGAGAGAGAGGAAGAAAGGGAAAAAAAACGAGAGAGAGGAAGAACCCAAAAGAGGAGAGGGAGAAAAAAAAAAAGGATGAGAAAAGGGAAAGGGAAAGAGCGCGAAAACAAAAACAAAAAAAGGGGGAACAAGGGAAAGAGAGGCCGAAACCCCCCCCCCTCCCCCCCCCCCCCCGCCCCCACCCCTCCCCCTCCCCCCCCCCCCTCTTCTTCCTCCCTCCCTCTCTCTCTCTCTCCTCTCCTCACCCCCCCTCCTCTCTCTCTCTCCCCCCCTCTCTCTCTCTTCCTCCCCCCTCTCTTCTCTCTCTCCCCCCCCCCTCTCTATCTTTTTCCCACTTTCTATCTCTCTCCTCCCCCCCTCTCTCTCTCCTCCCCACCTCTCTCCTCCCCCCTTCTCTCTCTATATTTCTCACTCCCCCTTCTCTCTCTTCCCCTTTCTCTCTCTCCCCTCCCCCCTCTCTCCCTTCCCTTCTCTCTCTCTCCCCCTCTCTTCCTTTCCCTCCTCTCTCTCTCTCCCCTGTTCTCTCTCCCCCTCTCTCTCTCCCTCCCCCTCTCTTTCCCCTTTCTCTCTCCCTCCTCCTCTCTCTCCCCCTACCCCCCCCCCTCTCTCTCTCTCAAGCGCGTGCACACACACACACACACACACACACACACACACACACACACACACACACACACACACACACACACACACACACACATACACATACACATACACATACACATACACATACACATACACATACACACACAGACACGCGCGCGCGCGACCTACCCCTATCCCATGAACAACCAAATAATAGCCACAAATATGAGCCTCTCTTTCCGTCTTCCCCACACCTTCCTACAAAATCCCTTCCCCTTCCTCTCCTTCCCCATCCCTCCTCCCTTTACCCCTCCCGCCCTTCCTCACCTTGGGTATCTTGCCCCTCAGCTGACTCGAGAGAAGGGCGTGTTGCGGCTGGCCCACGCTGAGCTGCCGCCTTTGCACCGTACCCTCAGTCACCTCGCGGACCAGCTGTTGCGTGTGTCCATAGTCAACCAGCCTGGGAGGTCGAGGTGGTGGGTGTTGGTAGAGAGTTAGATGTAGCGGTGTTGGCAGTGAGGGTAGACGTGGCAGAGGGTAGACGTGGCAGAGGGTAGAGGTGGCAGAGGGTAGAGGTGGCAGAGGGTAGAGGTGGCAGTGAGGGTAGAGGTGGCAGAGGGGTGGGGGAGGGGGATGGCAGTGTTAATAGAAGTGGCAGAGGTGGTAGTAGTAGGGAAGGGAAGGTGATAGCAGAGGTGGTAGAGAGGGGAAATGGGTATGTTAGCGTAAGGAGGTTGTTTTAGCCCAGCAAGAATTGTCGCGGGGGGGGGGGGGGAGGACAAAGAGTGAGAGGGAATTAGATGAACTGGGAGAGAAACAAGGGAGGTGAAATTAATTTAATGTCTGAAATGTTCTCATAGGAAGATCGAGAGTTAACGAGAGAAAGTGGGGTTATATATACCGGGTAAGATGAGCAATTGCATGAGAAAGGTGTGTGCTTAGGGGAGGGGGGAGTAAAAACTACTACGGAAGATAGGAGTGAGAGAAAGAGAAGGTGAGAAGGGGGAAGGGGAAAGATGGGAATGAATGAGTAAGAAGGGGGGGGGGAGGAGCAATACAAAATAAAAATCACAAATACTGAGAAATTTAGCCTTCTGGTAACAAAAGAGAGTATAAATGTATTAGAAAAGGAAATTGGCGAACAAGTGGCAGGGTTAATTATAGCAAGTTGGGGAGAAAAGTGGAAGAGGGGGGGGAGGGTAAATATCCTGGTTTGGGAGAAGGAATGGGTTAAATATACTCTTTAACAGAAGGAAAAGTGTTAGACATATTAGTAAGGCCAAGAGAGAGAGCTAAATATACTAGTTTGAGAGATGGAGGGGTTTAAAAGGGGTTTGAAAGTCAAGATGTAAAATAAAGAAAGAAAGACAGGGAGAGGGAATGGTGTAATGAATGCTGGAACTACAGAGTGATACTACGCACACACAAGTTAAACACGAACAAGGCCCATTCTTCGTGGTCTCTCTCTGGTCGTGATCTGGAGACTTTCTAAGGCTAGCAACAGACTACGTGCTTTGCTGATGCATAGCAATAATAATGATGACAATATAATCATAATCATAATAATAATAATAATAATAATGATGATGATAATAATAATAGTAATAATAATAATAATGCTAATAATAATAATAATAATAATAATAATAATAATAATAATAATAATAATAATAAAATGATAATAATAATAATAATAATAATAATAATAGTAATAATAATAATAATACCAACAATGGCACTAATAAGAGGTAGTAATGATGAAAATAATTATAATCAAAACAATAATAATAACAATAAAAATAATAGTAACAATGATAATAACAATAGTAATATTGATAATAACAATGATAATTATACAGCTAATGTTCATAACCATGATAGTGGTCCTCCTCGTCATCATCATCAGCATCATAATCATAATAATAATATTACTAATAATGTAGTGTGTGTGTGTGTGTGTATGTATGTAAATAAACAATTTTTTATATAAACTACAAAAAGGTCTAGAGAATAATACAATAAAACAAAAGTTTTGAACAGTCATCATAACACTGATTTTATGTCAAGTGGTTTCTTCTTCATGGATTTACCTTTTCTGCTATTTTCTTAACCTAATTTGACAATCAAAATAATAACTGCAGTTTACATTTAAATCAAAATAAGGTATAATACTTTCACTGAATTATATACTTTTTTGGATTATCAATATATAAATATCATACATATATACCCTATTTTTGTGAATATAACAGCAGACCACTATCTGCATAAAATATGAATAAAAATCCTCACTTTTTACAAGCTAATTTTTTTTTTTAATTTAACCTAATGCTGCCGGGAAAATCCTGTGCTCCCTTTTTTGTTAAATGTCTCTGCTAGTGCTTAACCACAAAGGAATCAATTA
>NC_061824.1:2022731-2025231 GCF_019202785.1 Penaeus chinensis
TGAAAACGAACTCTTAACGAAACAGATTCAGTGTAACCGAAACTGCTACACTGCTGCAGTCTCAGTAATAACATGAAGTTCAGTGAAATACACAATAACACAATAACCGTCTACAGTACAAATTCGGCGGAGGTTCGGACAGTGACTCTTCTCTTCAGCCATAAGGTAAACCCAATTTGCATCTTTAAATGTGGAGAAAATCGTAACTGAAGAAGCAGTTAGGTAGGAAATGCGGTGATTGGGAGAAGGAACTAGGAAATACGGAGATAAGGAGGAGATCCAGGAAGGTTTTTGGTCAATTATTTGTGGTAATTTGTGCGTTTAAGATGAGCTTCGTTCGTTCGTTCGTCACGCGCAGCCATGTTTCGAAACTTCTGTGAATTTTAAATCGGATCTGATTTTTCGACGTTCTTTTTCTTCATCTTATATGCGATTCTTGCCTCGGTTTGTTTAATTTTCTCGTTTTCCTTTACTTTTTTTTATTACCTGTTATGAGCAAACAAGGCCCATACCCCCCTCCCCCCCCCCTTTTTACCAACAAACACCAGCCTTTGATGAAAAGAATTTTCCTTTTCTGCAAGAGTCGTAGAATATCCCAATATTTTGAGTCAAATCTATATTCATCACTAACATAGAACTATGGTTAATGTTACCGAGAGCGACGCACGGAGGTAGAGCAAATTGGACATTGCCATCTTGTAGAGCATAAAAAATAGAGTAGGAATCTATACAACTAAATCTGCAGCGGCCTCATATTTCCCGGGAAATGACAAAAATAGGCTCAGCATGGCACCTCTCTGAGGCTAAGTCCCCATCCATGTTTACCTTGCCAGGACCAAAACAAATGTGACGCGTAACGCCTTATTGCGATCTACGAAGTAGTCCATGTATTACTACGCGCTTGTGAAAACGATTATTTTGTAATTACCAGAGTCTGATTTTCCGAATTCGTGTATTTAATGAATTGTTTAACTTTTATTATACTTCTTTTACGTGCTTTGGTAATTATTTACACTATTTTGGACTATAACCATGTGCGCATGTGCGTTTTTCCACCGGGAGATTTGACACTTCGTCAGTCGCCATTAGTTCCGAAACACATTTTAAGAGTGTTGCGTCGATTCCGGGTCATTTTTAAGGCCGTATAGTGGATATATAGGACAATTAGATATCTGCATCTATCTCAGCTTGATATTTGAGCCCAACAAGTGCCCCAAATGTCGAAAAAGTGATTACAAACCAAGGAACTCGGACCATAGACGGAAGCGAAGAAAAGTTCGATCTTTCGCAATATACAGGTATTTGGTTTTCCCCTGGGCGGTTCCGAGGGCAGAGCACCTAGGCTAGGGAAAATATAGATCGTATTTTCTTAAAGCCACGGGGGTCCAGGGGGCGTAGCCCCCTGGCTAGGCGCATATAGTACTACGGGGGTCCAGGGGGCGTAGCCCCCTGGCTAGGTGAGTATAATTAGGCTAGGCTAGGCTAGGCTAGGTTAGGTTAGGTTAGTTAGGTTAGGTTAGGTTAGGTTAGGTTAGGTTAGGTTAGGTTAGGTTAGGCTAGGCTAGGCTAGGCTAGGCTAGGCTAGGCTAGGTTAGGTTAGGTTAGGCTAGGCTAGGCTAGGCTAGGCTAGGCTAGGTTAGGCTAGGCTAGGCTAGGTTAGGCTAGGCTAGGCTAGGCTAGGCTAGGCTAGGCTAGGCTAGGTTAGGCTAGGCTAGGCTAGGCTAGGTTAGGCTAGGCTAGGCTAGGCTAGGTTAGGTTAGGCTAGGCTAGGTTTGTATATTACTAGGGGGTCCAGGGGGCGTAGCCCCCTGGCTAGGCGCATATAATACTACGGGGGTCCAGGGGGCAGAGCCCCCTGGCTAGGGAATATATACATCATAGTGTATGAAAGCCACAGGGTTAAGGTTAGGTTGGTTAATTGTTTAGGACGCATTTTACGATTAATTGTTTAGGACGCATTTTACGATTAATTGTTTAGGACGCATTTTACGATTAATTGTTTAGGACGCATTTTACGATTAATTGTTTAGGACGCATTTTACGATTAATTGTTTAGGACGCATTTTACGATTACCACAGGGGATCTGGATAATCTGAAATCCCGTAGTTTTTTTTTACCGAGCGTTGGGTTTGATTCCCGTAGAGTTTTTCGAAAGTTGGCGCGTTAATCCGTAGACTTTCAAAGATGGCGGGGCGTCCGTAGAGTTTCACTGGCCGATTTCCTTCGTTTTTTGTGCTTTTCGGGACAAATTTGGCTCGGGTTTTCGAAAAAACGACTTTTTAACGTTTCATAAATCACTTTCTTCGATTTCTGCAGGTTCCTTTTGACATCCAGTGCCATCCATTATTCCCCCCCCCCCCCCCAAAAACCCCCGGTTCCCCACGCATCCCCCAAGATCGTTGGGTAGAGGAAACAAACAAACAATCTGATTTTGGAACTTAGTCTCTGAGAGGAAGCGTCGCTCTCGGTAACATTTACCCTTTTCAACCATCGAATATA
>NC_061824.1:2030231-2032731 GCF_019202785.1 Penaeus chinensis
AAAGAAAGAGGGAGAGAGAGAGCAGAGCAGAGTAGAGAAGAGAGAGAGAGAAAAGGCAGAGAGGGGGAGAGAGAGATGGAGAGACGGGAAGAGGAAAAGAAAGAAAGAGACAGAGACAGAAGAGAAAAACAAAGAGAGGAAAGAGAAATAGAAAGAGAAAGAGTTAGAGATAGAGGGGGGGGGGGGGGAGTGGGAGAAGGAGAGCAGGGCAGAGAAGAGAGAGAGAGAAAAGGCAGAGAGGGAGAGAGAGAGAAAGAAAGAGAAGAGAAAGAGAAATAGAAAAGAGAGAGAAAGAAATAGAAAGAGAGAGAGAGAGTGAGAATGAAAAAGAGAAAGAGAAAAATACAAAAACAGATGAGACAGAGACAGAAGAGCAAAAGAGTAAAGAAGAATGATAGCAAACGAAATAAAGAAGAGAAAAAAAAAACAAAAAAACAAAAAAAAAACATCAATAGTTCTAGAAAACCGAAAGAAAGCAAAAAAGAAGAAAATAAAAGAAGAAAAAGAAAATCCTATGATCAAATAACATTTATCAACTCGAGTCCCATTTTCTTCGCTTGGTCTTTATTCGCTCATGATTTATAAGCGAATCAATTTTCCCTTTTCTCTGCTCATCTCGCCATATTGGATAAGGTAAGCCATTAACCCCGAACTTTATCCTTAACCTCCCTTACCCTCCCTCCCTCCCTTCCTTCCCTCCCTTCCCTTTTCAATCCCCCTTGCCTCTCTCTCCCTTCTCTCTCCTCCCTCCACCTACCCTCCTCTCTCTTCCCTCCCCACTCCTCTCTCCCTCTCCCCTCCTCCCCTCTCCCTCTTCCCTCCTCCCCTCCTCCCCTCCCTCTCCCCTCTCCTTCTCCCCTCCTCCCCTCTTCCCCTCCTCCCCTCCTCTCCTCCCTTCTCCCTCCTTCCACCAATCAACAAGCTTATCAAGTCCCACGACCGGTAATCGTTATGCCATCCAATCAGCGACGAGGTTTTATATCACTCTCCCGATATCAACCAATCAACGGGGGTTTTACTCTTTGTTGCGATATCAACCAATCAGCGCTGGGTTTACTCTCTATTGTGATATTAGCCAATCAGCATCGATCTTTCTTCCTATCGACATATCACCCAATCAGCAATTATTTTTCTCCTTTCTGTTGTGTTTAAATACCTTTCTCATTATTTTTCGTTTGTTTATTTTATCTTACCCTCGCGATGTCCGATCAGCGATCATTTCTAGACGTTTTCTTGTGTAAACCTAAGGCGATTTTCGCTTAAGTTGTAAATTGCGCGTCTCGCCCAAGAAAACATACCCGCCACCACCGTAAATTTAAGGCAACCGCTCACGCCAACCGATCTGTTCTTGGTTGCCGATACTTATTATTCTTTCGGCGAGAAGAATAAGACATGTACAGTCTCTCTTTTGCGTCTGATCTTCTTCTTGCTCATAAAATCATGATGCTATAAAATGTAAATAAAGCCAGTCAGATGTAATAATTCCTCTTTACACGATATAAACCAATCAGCGACAGTCTTTCATACTCTCACGAGATTAACCAATCAGCGATCATCTTTCATTCTCTCACGACATCAGCCAATCAGCGACAATCCTTCATTCTCCCGTGATATCGTCCAATCAGCATCGAGGCGACTGAGATGCCCGGATGTGCCGTCTTGAAGATGGCCCGTTTTTTCTTAAAGCTTTATTTTTTTTCGTCTTTTTATCGTATTATCGTGTCAGCAAGATCTGATGAGGAACGAGGCTTATCTTATCTTCGGAAGGGGGAGGGAATACCCGAGGGAAGGGATAGAGGGGGATAGGAAAGGGGGGGGGGCGGGGGGAGTTCATAATGTTGAAGTAGAAGGTGAAGAGTAGGAAGGGAGAGAACGAGAAAAAAAAGAGAAACATCACACACGGAAACAACGAAGCACATAAAGTATATTTATATATACATGTATATTTATATATATTCATATATAAATATGCACACACACACACACATATATATGTCTATATGTGTGCACTGATACATGCATACACTCGAAAAATAGTAAACGATAAGAAATAAGAATTAATTACAAAAAACAATAAACAGAAACGCATATAGAAGAGAGCACATACCCCGTCTCCCCCCCCCCCCTCCACCCAAAAAACAACGACAACAAAATCCAAAAACAAAGACGCAGCGGCAAACAAAAGAAAAACGGGAAGCGAGCAACAGACAAAATGGCGCGGAATTTCAGGATTGCTTTTCGCATCATTAATACTGGATAAAAGCACAAGGAAATCAGTTTTTGGAAGACGAACGAGAGATTCCATTGTCGTTTATCATGAGCAAACTGCTCAACTGCTTTCTTTAATTGAGATTAATTTTCTGGAGAGTAGTCGTTTTTTTTATATATCTATTTCGTTTTATTGTCTTCTTTTAAGATTTTAGGTTATATTTTTGGGGGAAGAATGAAACGATTATATATCTATTTCTATATGAGTTGTGTGTGTGCCCATATGTGTGGA
>NC_061824.1:2045231-2047731 GCF_019202785.1 Penaeus chinensis
AACAAAAAGAGAGAAAGAGAAACAGAAAGAGAGAGAGAGAAACAGAAAGAGAGAGAGAGAAACATAAAGAGAAAGAGAAACAGAAAGAGACAGAGAGAAACAGAAAGAGAGAGAGAGAAACAGAAAGAGAGAGAGAGAAACATAAAGAGAAAGAGAAACAGAAAGAGAGAGAGAGAAACAGAAAGAGAGAGAGAGAGACACAGAAAGAGAGAGAGAGAGACAGAAAGATAGAGAGAGAAACAGAAAGAGATAGAGAAACAGAAAGTAAGAGAAGAGGGAGAGCGAAACAGAAAGAGAGAAAGACACAGAAAGAGAAAGAGAAAGAGAAAGTGAGAGAGAAAGAGGGAGAAAGAAACAGAAAGAGAGAGAGAAACAGAAACAGAAAGAGAAAGTGAGAGAGAAAGAGAGAGTTAGAGAAAGAGGGAGAGAGAAAGTGAGAGAGCTAGAGAAAGAGAGAGAAACAGAAAGAGAACGAGAGAAATTACACAAGAAAGAGTACGTGAAAGGGAGGGGGAACGAGAGAGAGAAAAAAATATTAAGAGCCACAGTAAAGCATAACAATAAAAAGACGGAGAGAGGAGGAGGGAGAGAGAGAGAGAGAGAGAGAGGAATGTAAACAGACAGAAGCAAACAGTTGTGACTCTTATCGACGTCATTTGCATGTCTGGGTCCGCCATCAAACGCGATCCAACGAGAACCGGCGAGAAATAGCGAGATCCACCTCGAGCGAAGGCAGTTGAACTTCCCGCCAAAGATATTTTCTTGTAATTATTTTTATTATTTTTTATTGTCGTCAGATTTGAGGATTACGACGTTATGGGAACTAAAAGGAAACATTATATATATTTTTTTAATATACGACGGAAATTTGTACATAATTGTAGGTTGGGGAAATATGAATAATTTTGTATGTGGAGAGAACGTTTTTTCTTAAATTGTTTTTGTTAGATTTTTTGTTATAATGTCGTTGGATTTGCTGATAACGAACGAAAGGAAAATTTTAATATACAACGAAAATGTGTACTTCCTTTAAATAGGGGAAATATGAATAATTCTGTACGTAGGAGGAAAAAAAAAAATAATAATAACGAAATTAGAGGAAATTACGAATAGAACGAAAATAGGACATAGGTGGCCTAATGTTTTGTGTATAGAAAGAAAATCATAATACAAGTTGGGAAAAAATACGAATATTTTGAACGTGAAGAGAATAAAATTAGCATATAGACGGGGAGGGGGGGGGGGGTACGAATATTTTGTACCTGAAGAGAACGCAATATACACATAAATTGGAAAAATACGAATATTTTGTACACAGCAAGAGCAAAATTAGTACTTAGGCGGAGCAATTAAGAATATTTTGAACATAGAAGGAAGAAATTTAATACATGGGTGGAAAAAATTGCAACAAATACAATAAACAAAAGAAAAATAAAATAATACCGCGAAACATCATATTTAATAAAATCTAACAAAACACACAAAAACACACAAAAAAACATCAAAACAAAACCAGTAATAAAAACAAAAGTCAAACGATAGAAAAACAAACAAACAAACAAACAGAAAACCTTAAACAACAACAACCAACAAATAAATAAACCAAACAATAACCAAATAATAAAACAAACCAAAAATATAAATAAACATCTTCTATTCTCTTCGTGAGGTTAGACAAAGTCCTCGACAGGGAATAGGCTCGTCTTCCACCCCTGCCGGTCAGCGACGAGGCAAAGCGGGGACAATTTAAGTGGACTAATTGGAGTGAGAGGGGAAAGATTGAAAGGGGGGAGGAGAGGGGAGAGGAGAGAGAGGGGAATAGGGAATGGGGAGAGGGGAGAGGGAAAGGATTGAAAGGGGGGGAGGAGAAGGGAGAGGAGAGAGAGGGGAATAGGGAATGGGGAGAGGAGGAGAGGGGAGAGGAGAGAGAGGGGAATAGGGAATAGGGAGAGGAGGAGAGGGGAGAGGAGAGAGAGGGGAATAGGGAATGGGGAGAGGGGAGAGGGAAAGGATTGAAAGGGGGGGGAGGGGAGAGGACAGAGAGGGGAATGGGGAAAGGAGGAGAGGGGAGAGGGGAAAGATTGAAAGGGGGGGAGGAGAGGGGAGAGGAGAGAGAGGGGAATAGGGAATGGGGAGAGGAGGAGAGGGGAGAGGGGAAGGATTGAAAGGGGGGAGGAGAGGGGAGAGGAGAGAGAGGGGAATAGGGAATGGGGAGAGGAGGAGAGAGAGGGGAATAGGGAATGGGGAGAGGAGGAGAGAGAGGGGAATAGGGAATGGGGAGAAGGGAGAAGAGAGAGAGGGGAATAGGGAATGGGGAGAGGGGAGAGGGAAAGGATTGAAAGGGGGGGAGGGGAGAGGAGAGAGAGGGGAATAGGGAATGGGGAGAGGAGGAGAGGGGAGAGGAGAGAGAGGGAATAGGGAATGGGGAGAGGGGAGAGGGAAAGGATTGAAAGGGGGGGGGAGGAGAGGGGAGGGGAGAGAGCGGGGAACAGGGAATGGG
>NC_061824.1:2065765-2071175 GCF_019202785.1 Penaeus chinensis
TTTTTCTCTTCTTCCTTCTCTTCCTCTCCCTCTCCCTCTCTCCTTCTTTTTTTCTCTTCTTCCTTCTTTCCCTCTCCCTATCTCTTTCCCTTTTTTCTCTTCTTCCTTTTATCCCTCTCCCTCTCTCTTTCTCTTTCCTACCCCCCCCCCCGTCTCTCTCTCTCTCTCTCTCTCTCTCTCTCTCTCTCTCTCTCTCTCTCTCTCTCTCTCTCTCTCACACACACACACATACACACACACACACATATACACACAGCCTTCTCCCTCTACATACTTATTCGTCTTGAATCTACTTACATATTTTATGGATTAGAACAAAAATCTCTGTGCCATAAATTCCACACTTGACACTGATGTTCGCTTTTTGCACGTGACTATTGACATGCCTCCACGTTCGCTTGGGAGGTGAGTGGAAAGGAGTGGAAGTGAGTGGAGATGAGTGGAAGTGAGTGGAGATGAGTGGAAGTGAGTGGAGATGAAAGAAAGTGAGTGGAAATGAAAGGAAGTGAGTGGAGATGAAAAGGAGAGAGTGGAGATGAGTGGAAGTGAATGGAGATGAAAGGAAGTGAGTGGAGATGAGTGGAAGGGAATGGAGATGAAAGGAAGTGAGTGGAGATGAAAGGAAGTAAGTGGAGATGAGTGGAAGTGAGTGGAGATGAGTGGAAGTGAATGGAGATGAGTGGAAGTGAATGGAGATGAGTGGAAGTGAATGGAGATGAGTGGAAGTGAATGGAGATGAGTGGAAGTGAATGGAGATGGAAGTAAGTAAGTGAAGATGAGTTGAAGTGAATGGAGATGGAAGGAAGTAAGTGGAGATGAGTGGAAGTGAATGGAGATGAGTGGAAGTGAATGGAGATGAGTGGAAGTGAGTGGAGATGAGTGGAAGTGAATGGAGATGAGTGGAAGTGAATGGAGATGAGTGGAAGTGAGTGGAGATGAGTGGAAGTGAATGGAGATGAGTGGAGATGAGTGGAAGTGAATGGAGATGAGTGGAAGTGAGTGGAGATGAGTGGAAGTGAATGGAGATGAGTGGAAGTGAGTGGAGATGAGTGGAAGTGAATGGAGATCAGTGGAAGTGAGTGGAGATGAAAAGGAGTGAGTGGAGATGAGTGGAAGTGAGTGGAGATGGAAGGAAGTGAGTGGAGATGAGTGGAAGTGAATGGAGATGAGTGGAAGTGAATGGAGATGGAAGGAAGTGAGTGGAGATGAGTGGAAGTGAATGGAGATGAGTGGAAGTGAGTTGAGATGAAAGGAAGTAAGTGGAGATGAGTGGAAGTGAGTGGAGATGAGTGGAAGTGAATGGAGATGAGTGGAAGTGAATGGAGATGAGTGGAAGTGAATGGAGATGAGTGGAAGTGAATGGAGATGAGTGGAAGTGAGTGGAGATGAGTGGAAGTGAATGGAGATGAGTGGAAGTGAGTGGAGATGAGTGGAAGTGAATGGAGATCAGTGGAAGTGAGTGGAGATGAAAAGGAGTGAGTGGAGATGAGTGGAAGTGAGTGGAGATGGAAGGAAGTGAGTGGAGATGAGTGGAAGTGAATGGAGATGAGTGGAAGTGAATGGAGATGAGTGGAAGTGAATGGAGATGAGTGGAAGTGAGTGGAGATGAGTGGAAGTGAATGGAGATGAGTGGAAGTGAATGGAGATCAGTGGAAGTGAATGGAGATGAGTGGAAGTGAATGGAGATGAGTGGAAGTGAGTGGAGATGAGTGGAAGTGAATGGAGATGAGTGGAAGTGAGTGGAGATGAGTGGAAGTGAATGGAGATCAGTGGAAGTGAGTGGAGATGAAAAGGAGTGAGTGGAGATGAGTGGAAGTGAGTGGAGATGGAAGGAAGTGAGTGGAGATGAGTGGAAGTGAATGGAGATGAGTGGAAGTGAGTTGAGATGAAAGGAAGTGAGTTGAGATGAAAGGAAGTGAGTGGAGATGAAAGGAAGTGAGTGGAAGTGAGTGGAGATGAGTGGAGATGATGGACACGAGAAATCATGACGTTATTCCGGAATGATAATCTATAATGTATGGGAATCCAATTAGACGGTTAAATCATCAAGATTAATTGACAGTACCTCTTTTTTTTTTTATAATTACCATTTTTCTCAGATATCCATTTGGAAGTGATTGGTCCTTCTGCTTGCCTTTGCACTTTCACTCAGGGTCTATATATTCCTGCCTCTGTCCGTTATATTTCGAGAATTATCGTTCATCTGCTCGTAAATCAGAATATGTTCGTGTGATCAGAAGGTGAAGAGAAAGATTTTTTTTTTTTTTTTTTGAAGGAAAATAGGGAGAGAAAGTAATATAAAAGAAAAAAAAGAGGGGGGAAAAATGAAATGGATAGATAAAAAAAGTGCGAAGAGAAAAGCGAAAAAAAGAAATATGAAATGAAGGATTTAAAAAAATCGGGGGAAAATAATAGGAGTAAAAAAAAAAAAAAAAAACGTAAAGGAATAACAAGCAAACAAAAGAAAAAGGGGGGAAAAGCGGAAAGAAGAAAACGTGAAATCAAAGAAAAAAGAGATGAATAAATACAAAAAACTAAAAAGAGAGAGAAAAAAAAAAAACTAATCTTCACATCAAAAACTCTAAGGGATTGCACACCTTGTTTCACTGCCATAATCATGTGTCAAAAAGCTAGAATCTGCCAATGTCATTTCCACGTCTTGGGTCTGTGATAAAAATGACCCCTGGGGAAGTGTTGTTGTTTATTTCAACATATTGATAACTTTACTTATCATCTATATGCCCAGAGATGTTGACAAAGAAATAATTTACTGTATTTAACAATTTTTGTTCATTAAGTGAATATACATGATCAGATCAAATGTACAAATAGTGGATGAACTTCTTCAAAGTAAACAAACAAGTAACTCAAGATTGTAGCCCATGACAGGAAGTCATATTTTAAATAATATTTATATATACACAAACAAACAACGAAAAGGAAATTGAAATAGAGCATAAAAGAGAAAGCAGAAGGACAAAAACGTATGAGAAAATATGAAAGTTAATTCCAACGACCATGATTTTATATATAGTTTCATGTAAAGGGATGATTGATGTAAATGTCATTTCGATAAAAATAACAAAAACAAATAAAAAACAGTGAACGGATTGCGATGATAGATAATTTGAAGAATAAATAGATAAAAGAATAGGTAGATAGTATGAAGGGAGGATAGAAGAAAATTAATATATGGATAGATAGTATGAAGGGAGCTGGAAAAGAATAGATATATGGATAGATAGATAGTATGAAGGAAGATGGAAAAGAATAGATATATGGATAGATAGATAGTATGACGGGAGATGAAAGAAAATAAATATATGAAGGGAGATGGAAAAGAATAGATATATGGATGAATAGATAGTATGACGGGAGATGGATAAGAATAAATGTATGGAAAGATAAATAGTATAGAGAGGAAGAGAAGAGAATAGATATAGGGATAGGTAGGTAGATAGGAGGAAACAGATAAATGGGTAGATTTATAAGGAGCCCGAACGCCAGTGGGCATCCGGCGGGGCCAGTGGGCGGGCGCGGCTGAGGGTTTGAAGGCCGAGGGGAGAACGAGCTCAGTGTGCTACCTGCCTCCACGCTGAGCACACGCACCCTCACGTTCTCGCGCCCCCGCACGTGTGACCCGCGCTCGCTCGCTCGCTCTTTGCCTGCCGTTCCTCTCTCGACCCGCCCGCAGAACAACACAACCCACTCCGCCCATTCTTCTCTCCCAACCGACACCAACCTCCATTTTGATTTTGTGTCAGACCTCGTGCCTAAAATCCCCCCCCCCCCCCTTAAAACGGAAAGTGCTGGTTGTTTTAAAGGCTCGATCGGAGTGAAATGTTTTGAGAGATTTTCGCATCTTCTGAGATCGGATGTGAAGGAAGGAAACCAGATTATAAATGTATATTTCGTGCTCTGTATAGAATAAGAAATAGATCTATATATTTCTATATCTTTCCCCCTTGCCACCCCTGGCTGTTTTATAACCTGTCTCCAAATACCCAGTTACTGATAAGAAATCCTGGTAATCGCCAATTATTAATCACGAAACATCCATATTTCCATCAAGAAAAAATATATATATTAACAAAAAACCCGAATACGAGATTCTCTGAAACATTGGAAAAAAGAGAGAAAATTAATACATCGTTGAAAAAAAAGAAAAGAGTTGACAAGCCTTAATTGAAAAATAAGGTCCTAGCAACACTGAATTACACAGAAATGCTCGGTGTCTACGTTATAGCAGTGCTCTTTATCAACTGTAAGTATTTGAGTCTCTTGCTGTTCAGAAAGTGTAGTGTTGAATTTGCGATTTTTTCAGATTCATGTCTTTTGCATATACAATACATATACGTTGTGTGTTCCAATATATACACAAAATGTTTACGGATTATATATGTATATATATATGTGTGTGTGTATATGCATACATATATATACAAATATATATATATATATATATATATATATATATATATATATATATATATATATATATATATATATATATATATAAACACACAGGATAATCTGTATATTTATAGATACCTATTTCATGACGCTCGAAATTTTACTACAATCTTTGCTCTCTTTTTTTCTTTTTTTTATCGCATAAAATTAGCGCGAAATTAATCTTTTAGTTTAGCGCAAAAAAAAAAAAAAAAAAAAAAAATCTAATATAAAATGAATATCTTAGCGTAAATCCTCACAGCTTTATTCCGTTACATGACTGTTCACTCTTTCACTAACAGAAAATAAGGCAAAGAACGCATCTGACTTTATTGGAAGTCTGTGTCTTTATTGTTGTTGTTTTTTTTAGGCAAAGTTTAATACACAGAGAGCTTTCGCTTCTGTGTTTTAAATCCTTAGGTTCTGAGGAGTGTATTGCGGGAGAGCAAGAGTGATACTGGGAGTTGGAGTGAGAGTGAAAGTAAGAGTGAGAGTTTGAGCGAGAGCGAGTGAGAGCGAGAGTGAGAACGTGAGTGTGAGTGTGAGAGAGAGTGGGAGAAAAGAGTGAGAATGAGAAAGATTGAGAGTGAGAGTGAGAGTGCGAGAATTAGAGTGAAAGAGAAAGAGAAAGAGACAGAAAAGGGGGAGGGGAGAAAAGAGAGAAAGAGAGAGAGAGAGAGAGAGAGAGAGAGAGAGAGAGAGAGAGAGAGAGAGAGAGAGAGAGAGAGAGAGAGAGAGAGAAATAATGATATTCTGAGAAAAGGAAAAAGCGACCCCCCCCCCCCAAGAAAAAGAGAGAGGAACAAAGACAAATGCAAAAAGGAAGCGAAAAGAAGGAAGTGAAAACGAACATGAATAAAGAGGAAAACAAAATAAAAAATATGAGAAATAGAAAATAGAGAAAGGAAAATATATACGCAAGCAACCTATGTATGTGTGTATGTATGTGTGTATATAT
>NC_061824.1:2071275-2073775 GCF_019202785.1 Penaeus chinensis
CAATATAAATATTAATAACGTGTAGCAAGTTACAGCATGCTAATCGTATGTAAATCACCTGCGTAAGTTATTGTATCTCAGGATGGTTCCACGCTAATAAATTTTCGAAGTGCTTAACGTAATCTAAATCTTGATTATGAAGTCAGTGCCGACTTCAGAAGCTAGGGGGGGAGGGGGGGGGGGGGAGCCTATACATGTAAAAACATATGTTGATGTACGCATTGAGTCTAAGATTCCGTTGATATCTAAAAGGTCTGAGGATTTGGTGAAATTATGATGTCTTTGGTGTTATTATGCGAGTTGCGATGCGGGAGTGCTTCTCTCTCTCTCTCTCTCTCTCTCTCTCTCTCTCTCTCTCTCTCTCTCTCTCTCTCTCTCTCTCTCTCTCTCTCTCTCTCTCTCTCTCTCTCTCTCTCTCTCTCTCTCTCTGCGCTTTATTTCTCTTCTCTATATCTGTCTTTTTATCTTTGTTCTCTGTATATATATACATATATATACATATATATTTACATATATATATACATATATATACATATATATATATATATATATATATATACATATATATATATATATATATATATATATATATATATATATATATGTGTGTGTGTGTGTGTGTGTGTGTGTGTGTGAGTGTGTATGTGTGTGTGTGTGTGTGTATGTGTGTGTGTGTGTGTGTGTGTATGTGTATGTGTATGTGTCTGTGTGTGTGTGTGCGTGTGTGTTTATGCATGTTTTTATACTTATTTATATACAGCAAAAAATATGTTGGCATGTTTCAAGTTAAAATGAGAAGTGATAAAGACAATAACAATGATAGCAATAAAGGATAATATATAACAGCAATAACTATGTTTTGACAATAAAAATATAGTTTAGTAGTACCAGTAGTGATGGTAATACCAATAATGGAAACTATGTAGATGTAACAACAACAGTAACAAAAACAACTTCAACAACAACAGTAACAAAAACAACTTTAACAACAACAGTAACAAAAACAACTTCAACTTCAACAAGAACAGTAACAAATACAACTTCAACAATTGCAGCCAAGGTAATAGCAGGGAAAGGGAATCTATTTTAGAATACATATAATATACAGTCTCATTAATTAGGAACCTGTTAATTTAACTATTTGATTTTATTCCCAACATTTTTTTTCTTCTATGAATATCTAGGTACGTGCCCTATAAAATATTTATTAAAAGCCTCTCTATAACGATGTATCCATCTAAAAGAAGAAAAAAAAATCTAATTTACAAAGATACACAATGCACAATGATTCATTACTAGTGAGATTTGGTGAAAATAGCTTCAGATAATTGTTTGTTTGTTTTTAACATATTGCAAACACTGAATGATATGGAATTTCGCTCTCGAAGTCATTCAAAAGAAGTCGAATTTTGGTAATGAAGTGAGAACGCGGATGCTCAATTGCGTTCAATTCTGTGCTAATGAAAATGCGACCAATTTCGGCTCTTGGGTTGTGTATGGGTCAAATGATTATTGCAAATTGATGCGATTGTCTGAGATTCAGTGTGTAATGCGATTGGTGACGGTTCTGTGTGGTTTTTAGTGTATTGTGGTTTGGAGTAAGAGAGTGTTGTAGCGTTCTGAGTTTTGTGTTTTGTTAGGATTCTGTGTGGTTAAAGTTTATTGTATTTTAGTACGTGATTTTGTAGGAAGATCTTTTTTTTTTCCTGTATTCGATTATTTTCAATGTTTTTGGTAGAGATAAAGTTTTAGTCCGACTTGTGTCATGTCATAATTCGCCCATTTATAATGCGCTTTGGAGTGTTAATATCGAGTATAGTATTTTATCCAAAATTTAGTGTGGTTAAAGTGTATTTCTTTTTGGAAGAAAAAAGATAACGAGTTTTATTTTACCTTAGATTAATTAAGGTTTAGGTTGAAATCAAATTTTAGTTCGGCTTATACCAAGATTTTTTTCTTCCATTTATGAAACATTTTAGAGTGTTTATTTCGAGTTAAATCTCTTGTTATATGATTACCCTATTTTCTTATTAAGCTTCAGTTAGACCGTGTGGCAATTAGGTTAGAATCCAGTGTTGGCCGGTAGTTTTAGGGCTAAAATCCGCTTAATGGGAGCCTATTTGATGCTCTTGATTCGGTTATCTGAGGGTCGAATTTAGGGCTGGAATCTGGGTCGTTCTGCGCAAGGTTCGGTTAACGCTTAATATGATATGCGTCATCGGATTATCTGTAAGGAAAGAGATTGTGAGATTGAAATCCCGGTTGATCGCAGGTCCTAGAGCTGGTGATGAAATCCAGTCATAGAGAAATAATTTAACAAACAATTATTAAGCCAAAAACATTCCAGTAATCAGTGGCTAGCGATGCACACACACGCACACACACACACACACACACACACACACACACACACACACACACACACACACACACACACACACACACACACACACACACACACACACACACACACACACACACACACACACACACACACACA
>NC_061824.1:2078775-2086275 GCF_019202785.1 Penaeus chinensis
AATATATTCATTAAAAATGTGTATAAAGCATGTACATAATTATAAATATATGCATACTAAGTACATTTTAATTCGCAAACATTCACACAATTAGGAAAAAAAAAAATATATATATTATATATAAAAATGTAGGCACCGGACAGAGACACAGACAAATGGTAAAGTAGACAGACAGACACAGATACAGGCACAGAAACGCACATGTAGACGCGCACATGAATCACATAAAAAACAGTCTTTCTACCCCCCCCCCCCTCTTTCCCAAATAACTCGTTCCGCTAACCTTAAGAATGAAGAATATCGGACATGTGTTTATAAAAGATGTACACAAACACACGCAAACACACAAACAGACACACACACACACAAACAAATAAACAAACATACACACGTATAAACTAACATACACACACACACACATAAACAAACACACACACAAACAAACACACACACACACAAATAAACAAACACGCACATACAAACAAACAAACGCACATGCACAAATAAACAAACATGCGCACGCACAAACTCACACACATACACACACATATGCGCGTGTGCACACACACACACACACACACACACACACACACACACACACACACACACACACACACACACACACCCAGAGGCGATGACATTGCCAAAGCGAGCGGGGGAGAGGGAGGGAGGAGGGAGAAGAAGAAGAGGAGGAGGGGGATGGGGGGGGGAGGAGGAGGAGGGCGAAGAGGAGAGGAGGAGACGAGAGACGGTTTTGTGGCGAGCATTGAGAAAAAATCTACGGGAAAGACACGCCGCGTTTCACTTCCATGTTTACTCTCGCGACGGGCTATGCGCTGTGTAAGCTCCACGTCCCAGCTCCTCTTTATCTCTCGCAGTTCAAAAGCTCTTCGAAAATACTTGTTTGGTTTTCTTGATGGCTCCTCGACATCGTTCCAAAGCGAAAGGGTGGAGATGGGAGGGACTGGAAGATAAAGGAAGGTGTAATAAAAGAAGGTAGATGAATGGAGCGATGAACGAAGAAGAGGAGGAGAAGGAAGAGGAGGAATATATCATTATTGATATTATTATTATCAGTATTGTCGTTATTGTCATCATTATTATTCTTACTATTAATATCATCATGATTAAAAAAAAAATATTAGTGTTATTATTATTATTCCTTTTGTTATTATTGTTATTTTTATTATTATTATTATTATTATTATCATTATTGTTATTACTATTATTTTTATCATTATCATTATTGTCATTATTGTTACCATTATTATCATTCGTATTGGGATCATCTTTATTATTATTATCATCATTATTATTATTATCATTATTGCTATTTTTATCACTTTTATCATTATCATTATTATTACTATTATTATTATTATTATTATTATTATTATTATTATTATTATTATTATTATCATTATTATTATCATCATTATAATAACAATAATAACAATAATAATAATAATAATAATAATAATAATTATTATTATTATTGTTATTATTATCCTTATTATTATTGTTATTATTATTGTTATTATTATTATTATTATTATTATCCTTATTATCGTTATTATTATTATTTTTATCATTATTATTACTATTATTATTATTATTATTATTATTATTATTATTATTATTATTATTATTATTATTATTATTATTATTATTATTATTATTATTACTATTATTATTATTATTATTATAATTATTATTATTATTACCATCATGATCATTATTATTATCATTGTTATTATTAAAATATAAAAGAAAGAAAATACGAAAAAAGGGGATGATGAAGAAGATAAAGAAGATGAAAAAAAAAGAAGAAGAAAAGAAGAAGAAGAAGAAGGACAACAACAACAACAAGAAAAAGGAGAAGAAGAAGAAGAAGAAGAAGGACAACAACAACAATAAGAAAAAGGAGAATAAAAAGAATAAGAAGGAAAAGACGATGATGGAGAGAGAAAAAAAAAAAAAATGAAACTACCACAAAAACAAAGCACAACAAGGAAAAGGAATTCACGAAGATATTCAGATAAGCGATCGCGATATATTGACGACATAACGGACCCCAGAAGGAGGCGAAGGAAAGGGGGGAGAATAAAGTGGAAACTTAAAGGGGGATGAGAGATAAGAAAAAGATAAGAAAAAGATAAAAATGATCCGGAAAAGTTTGAATCTTTGTGGTGAAGGTCTTGGAGGAAAAAAATAGATTGATTAAATGGACTGGATAACTGATATGCTAATGAGAAGATTAATGGACGGAATAAGTGATATAATAATAAATAAATAAATAAATTAATAGACATGTGAATAGATAAATAAATGAATAGACATGTGAATAGATAAATGAATGAATATACATGTGAATAGATAAATATATGATTAGACATGTGAATAGATAAACAAATAAATGATATAAAGAAAATATGAAAAATCTATTTCATGATAATAGTTGACTTGATTAAATTACATCTGTTGATAACAACGAGAACAAAATATATTTGTTTTGTTATATGGTATTATGGGAGATCTATGTCACGCATACACACATACATATACACATACAAACATACACACAAATACACACACAAATACACACACTTACACACACACACACATCCACACACACACATTCAAACAAACACACACACACACATCCACACACACACATTCAAACAAACACACACACATTCACACAAACACACACCTTCAACCACACACATACACAACACACGCACACACACACACAGACATATACACACTCATTCTATATATACACACATATCTATGAACACGAAAAGATAGAAAAGAAAGTAAATATAGAGGTAGATAGTTACTCCTCGTGCTCAGCCATGCGTGTTCCTCGTGTAAACATTTACATAAAGCCCCCCCCCTCCCCCCTCCTCACCCCCACCTTAAAAAATATAAATATAAGGAAGAAAAAGGTAGAGTGAGAGAGTACACAATACTCTTAAATATGTAATCTACATTTCTAACCTATTTTTTTCCCTCGAGAATGGAACCGAATGTATTGAAAAACATTTATATTTGGAGAAAAAGATAAACATCAACCTTTAGATTAATACTAAAAAGAAATTGCCTTACAATTCTACCTTTTTTTTCAAACCAACACGAGAGAGAGCGGGAAGTTTATGTATATATATATATATATATATATATATATATATATATATATATATATATACACACATATACACACATACACACACACACACACACACACACATATGATTTATATAAGACAGACAGACAGACAGACAGACAGACAGACAGACAGACAGACAGACAGACAGACAGACAGACAGACAGACAGACAGACAGACAGACAGACAGACATTCTACACTACCCACACCTACGACTGATTTGTGCCGACAGTCAAGGGCCGCTTCCTGCATTTGGTTTCGCGAAAGAAAATATGTTTTATCAGAATCCATCGGGAAGAAAGAAGGAGGGGGGGGGGGGGTAATAGGGGGCGAAAGAGATAAAGGGGAAGGGGGGAGATAAGGGGGGGGGGGGTTAGACTGGAGAGGGAGAGATAGGTTTGGGAGAAAAGAGATAGGAGGAAAGAGGTGAAAGAAGGTAGGCGTGGAAGAGGGGGGTTAGGAGAGAGAGACGAAGATAAGAGGGGTGAGGGAGATACAGGAGGAGAGATAGAGAGAGAGAGAGAGAGAGACGAAGATAAGAGGGGTGAGGGAGATACAGGAGGAGAGATAGAGAGAGAGAGAGAGAGAGAGAGAGAGAGAGAGAGAGAGAGAGAGAGAGAGAGAGAGAGAGAGAGAGATAGATAGATAGATAGATAGATAGATAGATAGATAGATAGATAGATAGATAGATAGATAGATAGATAGATAGATAGATAGATAGATAGATAGATAGATAGATAGATAGAGAGAGAGATAGGTGAAGGAGGAAGTGAAAGAGTCTGTGAAGGGAAGGAAGAGGAAGAAAGGGAACAGAAGGAGAGGAGAAGAGAATGAAGTAGTGATGGAGGGCGTAGGAAGAAAGAAGAACGGAGAAAGAGAAAGAAGGAAATAGGAAAGAAATGGAAGAAAAAGAAAGGAGAATGAACCAGAAAGTAATAATAAAGAAACAGGAAAGAGAAAAAGAGGAAGGGGAAGTAAGAAAGAGGTAAGAAGAAGAAGGAAGAAGAAAGGCGAAAGGAAAGGAAATAAGAAAGGAGAAAAAGAATAGAAGAGAAACGAAGGAAGAGGAGAGAATAAAATCAAGAAACACGTGAATAAGAGAGAAAGAAAGAAAAAAAAAAGATAAATTGATAACAATAATAAAAAAGAGAGAAACTGATGGTCGCTGCTGTAACTTTCGAATGATGTTGTTTATTTTCTTTATTTTTTTTTTTCTCTCTCTCTCTCTCTCTCTTTTTTTTGGGGGGGGGGGGATAACAGGCGAGAGGGCGGGGGGTGGGGGGGGGGGAGGGGCGTGAGAAAGCGTCTCAATCTAGGATCTATTTTTCCCTTTTTCTTTTCTTTTCTTTTCTTTTATTTTCTTTCTTTCTCTTCTTTTTGTTGTGTATTGATTTGTGTGTCTGTTTTTTTTTTTTTTTTTTTTTTTTTTTTTTAGTGTTCATGGTTATCATTGTTTAAATATTCTTATAATTGTTTATACAAACACACACGCACACACACACACACACACACACACACACACACACACACACACACACACACACACACACACACACACACACACACACACACACACACACACGCACACACACACACACACGCACACACACACACACACACACACACACGCACACACACACACACACACACACACACACACACACACACACACACACACACACACACACACACACACACACACACACACACACGCACCTCCCCCTCCCCCCCCCCACACACACACACAAAATACAAACATACAAACAGGAGTCTCACAGCTTTCTAATGTCATTAAAAATATAATTGACGTAAACGCATTAAAAATACTCCCATTTATATCACCTGATCAATTAACACATACTTAATGAAACAATGAATCACACTAATTGCAGGAGACGAGAACTCACTATTCTTATAATAACATTGCAATTAGTGAAAAAACAACAACAACAACAACATTAAAACAACAACACAAACGTCAACATTACAACTGCAACAACAACAACATTAAAACAACAACACAAACGTCAACATTACAACTGCAACAACAACAACATTAAAACAACAACACAAACGTCAACATTACAACTTCAACAACAACAACAAAAATACAGCATCGACAGAACAATTCCATCAACATGAAATAACAACAAAGCATTAAAAAAACATCAACGGTAGCAGCATAAATAAAAACAACAGCAACAATAATAATATTAACAACATGAACAACAACAGCAACAAAGACAACAACAACAACAACAATAACAGTAACAACAACAATATCAACATCAACAGCATCTACTATAGAACGTCAACAAAAATTCAATAACAACAACAAAACGTCAACAACACAACGAACAACAGCCCGAAAATTGAATAAAATATCAAGTTATAGCGACACAAAAACATGATAAATCTTATATTATTTGTCGATAAGATGTATTTGTATACAACGGAGACGTAAATATTTGTACAAGCCTATTTACATACAGGCAGTCTGTATGTATACGCGAGTTTTAATGACAATTTGGGGACGTTTTATCGAGTGTTATCTCTCTTTTGTAATCTTTTTGAATTTTGTTAGTCTATCAGCCTGTGTATCTGATTCTCTCTTTGTCTGTTTGTATGTCTGGCTATCCGGCTGGTTATCTCTATCTATCTATCTGTCTATTAATCTGTTTATCTTTCTGTCTGTTTGTCTGTCTGTCTGTCTGTCTATCTCTTACTTTCTCTCTCTCTCTCTCTCTCTTCTCTCTCTCTCTCTCTCTCTCTCTCTCTCTCTCTCTCTCTCTCTCTCTCTCTCTCTCTCTCTCTCTCTCTCTATCTATCTATATATCTATATACCTGTCTATTTATCTATCTGTCTGTCTGCCTATGTCTTTTTTTAAATCTCTCTTTATTTCTCACTTTATCTTTCTCTGTCTATCGTCTGTCTGTCTGTCTCCTCCCCACCTCTCTCTGTTTCTCTCTCTCCTCAATCACCATTTTTTACAATATTTCTCATTCACTGTCAATCATTTACATTATTCTCCTTCTACTACCGTTTTCATTTTCATTCACTCCCATTCTCATTATTCACTACATCTACTATCATCATAAATCACTGTATAACCTCCTCATCACCATCATTTTCACTGTCAAATTCAATCACCTTAAGATAATCAATCACTTAACACTATAGAATTGTTTAAAGAGCTCAATATTATTATTCACTATCTACTTTATCTTCATTTATTATCATTAATTATCTTCATTTACTATTATTTAGCAAAGGAATGTAAATGAGTTAATTACAGTCATTATTTTTTTCTTGTTTTTGCGCATATCGTTTCCTAGTTTTATTGATTTTCTTTACCCTTTATTTTTTAATTGCATTTCTCCTTCACCCCTTTCCCATTTTTCTTTTTCTTGTTTTTCTTTTTCCATATTTTTGTCTCTCGTTTTTCGCTTTCGTTGAACATTTTTCTTTCATTCTTTATTTTTTCCTTTCTCTTTTGCAATTATTTTTCTCTATCGTTCTTCATAAAAGATTTGTCATTCCTTTTTTCTTTCATCTTTTTCTCTCTCTCCCTCTTCCTATCTTCCATTCTTTCTCCATTCTTTCTGCTTCCTTGTATTTTCTTTTATCTTATTTTTCTGCTTGAATTGGAGCGGCTCTGATTCCAAGCTCTGTTGTTCAGAGGTAATTAAGCAAGGAAGAGAGAGAGAGAGAGAAAGAGAGAGAGAGAGAGAGAGAGAGAGAGAGAGAGAGAGAGAGAGAGAGAGAGAGAGAGAGAGAGAGAGAGAGAGAGAGAGAGAGGGAGAGGGAGAGGGAGGGAGGGAGGGAGAGAGACAGAGGGGGGGGGGTGGAGAGAGAGAGAGAAGAGAGGAAGAGGGATATATGTATATGTATATATATGTATATATGTACGTATATATATGTTTATATATATTTATATATATATATGTATATATATACATATATATATATATATATATATATATATATATGTATATACACACACGATGACGCAGAAAAAAGAGACACACTGACGAATAAAACTTTACACGGGACAAGTTTAAAACACAAAACACAAAACGACAACAACAACAGCAACAACGTCAACAGCAACAACAAGCCCTTGCAATCACACACCAAAAACGTCCACTACCCCCCACCCCCCACCCCCACGGCTCCCCCCCCCCCCAAAAAAAAAAAAAAAAATATCCGCTCCTCCGCTAGAAATATTTTTGCGAAAGATAATCCGCACCAACCGGGCGGGAACTCCTCGGCGGATGGTCGAGAGTTTTGTGTCTGTTCTCTTTTCGATATGTTGTTTTTTTTCTCTC
>NC_061824.1:2101275-2106275 GCF_019202785.1 Penaeus chinensis
GTTTCTGTCTTTCTCTCTCTCTCTCTCTCTCTCTCTCTCTCTCTCTCTCTCTCTCTCTCTCTCTCTCTCTCTCTCTCTCTCTCTCTCTCTCTCTCTCTCTTTCTCTCTCTCTCTCTCTCTCTCTCTCTCTCTCTCTCTCTCTCTCTCTCTCTCACTCCCTCTATCTCACTCACTCACTCTTTGTCTCTCTGTCTTTATCTCTTTCGCTGTCACTGTATCTGTGTCTGTCTCTGTCTCTTTGTCTCTGTTTCTGTCTTTCTCTTTCTCTCTCTCTCTCTCTCTCTCTCTCTCTCTCTCTCTCTCTCTCTCTCTCTCTCTCTCTCTCTCTCTCTCTCTCTCTCTCTCTCTCTCTCTCCTTCTCTCTCTCCTTATCTCTCTCTTCCGTTCACCGCGCTTATCTCCGTGCCTGTTGCCGTCCTTATCGAAATGTGTGTGTGTGTGTGGAGGGGGGGGGGGGGGCAGGGGGGGAGAGATACCAGGGGAGGTAGACGAGGAGTTGGAGGAGGAAGAGGAGGAGGAGGAGTGAGAAGGAGATGAGCAAGAGAAGGAGGAAGAAGAGGAGGAGGAGGAAATGAGGAAGACGAAGGAAAAGAGGAAAAGAAGGAGGAAGTGAGGAAGACAAAGGAAAAAAGGAAGAGAAGGAGGAAGAGGGAAGGTCTAGAGAGGGAGAGGAAAAAAGGGAGAGGAGAAGGAAATGGAGGAGGAGGAGGAATTCCAGGGGAGAGGGTGAAGATGTAATGAACTCTCTCTCTCTCTCTCTCTCTCTCTCTCTCTCTCTCTCTCTCTCTCTCTCTCTCTCTCTCGTTCTCTCTCTTTCTCTCTCTCTCTCTCTCTCTCTCTCTCTCTCTCTCTCTCTCTCTCTCCCTCTCTCTCTCTCCCGCTCCCTTTCCCTCTCTCTCTCTCTCTCTCTCTCTCTCTCTCTGCCTTCCCTGTCTCCATTCTCATCTCTCTCCCTCACCCCTCACCCCCTTCTCTCTCTCTCTCTCTCTCTCTCTCTCTCTCTCTCTCTCTCTCTCTCTCTCTCTCTCTCTCTCTCTCTCTCTCTCTATGTCTCTCTCTCTCTCTTCTCTCTCTCTCTCTCTCTCTCTCTCTCTCTCTCAGTTCAAGGCTTTCTGAACTTTCCTAAACGCACGCCCTTACATTTCGACGCCCATTCGCTAGCCCCTCCCCTCCCGACGCCCATCCACAGCCCATAGACCCCTCCTTCCATCCGCCACCCCATACCCTTCCCCTACCCATGGGCCCCCCCCCCTTTTCCCTTGTTCAACTTTTGGATTTGATCGCTCGGGGCGTTGGGTAAGGGGGCGGGGCGTGGGGGCGGGGCGTGGGGGCGGGGCGAGGGGGCGGGGCAAGGGGGCGGGGCAAGGGGGCGGGGCGAGGGGCAAAAGGGCGTGACGAAGGGGAGGGGCGAAGGGGAGGGGAAAGGGCGTGGGGTGAGGGAGATGAAGGGGAGATGAAGGGGAGGGGGGGGGGGAGGTTATTGGGAGAAGCGAAGGTGGGGATGGGGTGGGGGGGGGGGGGGAGAAGGACGGGAGAAATTGGTGCTCTGGGTTTTCGGGGGTTTAGTTATCGCCTCCTCCTCTTATTCCCTCTTTCGCTTCCGGTTTAGTTATCTCCTCCTCCTCTTATTCCCTCTTTCGCTTCCGGTTTAGTTATCGCCTCCTCCTCTTATTCCCTCTTTCGCTTCCGGTTTAGTTATCTCCTCCTCCTCTTATTCCCTCTTTCGCTTCCCGTTTAGTTGTCAAGTCACTCTCTTATTCCCTATTTCGCTTTTGTGTTAGTTATCGCTTCCTCCCCTCGTTCCTTCTTTCGTTTTTTTGTTTAGTTATCACCTCCTCCTCTTATTTTGTTTAGTTATCACCTCCTCCTCTTATTCCCTCATTCGCTTCCTGTTTACTTATCGCTTCCTCCTCTTGTTCTCTATTTCGCTTTTGGTTTAGTTTTCGCCTTCTCCTTTTCTTCCGTGATTTAGTTTTAGTTCACCTCTCTCTCTCTCTCTCTCTCTCTCTCTCTCTCTCTCTCTCTCTCTCTCTCTCTCTCTCTCTCTCTCTCTCTCTCTCTCTCTCTCTATCATTTACATATTTTTCTCTCCTCTTCGTTTCTTTGCTTTTCTCATGCAATACTCTTCCTCTTTTCTTAATTCCCCATTCTCTTGTTTCTATTTATTCTATCTCTTTCTCTTCCCTTCGTTTCCTCGTGTTATGTTTGCCATTCTCGAGTTTCTGTTTCGTCTTTCCTTCTGTGGACACAAATTCTTTCTTTGTTTGTTGTCCCCCCCTCTTTCTTTTTTCTTGTTTTTTTATTTTCTCTTGTTCCGTATTTCTTTATTGGCATTCTTCATCTTTGTTGTTGTTATTGTTTGTGTCATGATTGTTCTGATTATTTGTATATCTCTCTCTCTCTCGTTTTCTCTGTCTCACTCTCTCTCATTATCTCTGTCTCTCTCTTTCTCTCTCTCTCTCTCTCTCTCTCTCTCTCTCTCTCTCTCTCTCTCTCTCTCTCTCTCTCTCTCTCTCTCTCTCTCTCTCTTCCTCTCCCTCTTTCCCTCCCTCTCTCTTTACATTTCTCGCTCTCTCCTCCCCACATTCCAAGGCAATAATAATAAACACAAACACACACACAAACACAAACAAACAAACAACAACAATATATCCCTTATTCCATGACCTCATTTGACCTTCTTTAGCCCAGAGCCTCCATCAACAGAGGTCAAAATAAGAAGAGGAGCTGGAGGTCTAGCAGAGTGATCCATCAAAAACTCTTCCTCTATCTTTATTGGTTATTTGTCATTTGGCTTTTGTGTGTTTGTGTTTTGTTTGCGTGTCTTTATTTGTGCTTGTTTGTGTGTGTTTGTTTGTGTTTTATTTGTCTTTATTTGTGCTTGTTTGTGTGGGCTTGTTTGTGTGTGTTTGTTTGTGTTTTGTTTGTCTTTATTTGTGCTTGTTTGTGTGGGCTCGTTTGTGTGTTTTGTTTGTGTTTTGTTTGCGTGTCTTTATTTGTGCTTGTTTGTGTGGGTTTGTTTGTTTGTGTTTGTTTGTGTGTCTTCGGTTGCGTGCTTGTTTGTGTCGTTTGTTTGTCTTTAATTCCGTAGGGTGGGTGCGAGTTTATGTGTATTTAGTAAGGTGTGTGTACGTGCGTGTGCGTGTGTGCGTGTGTGCTTGTATGTGTGTGTGTGTGTGTGTGTGAGTGTGCGTGCGTGTGAGTGTGCGTGTGTGTGTGTGTGCGCGTGTGTGTGTTTGTTTGAGTGTTTGTCTGCTCGTGTACTTCATATGTGTGAGAGTGTGTATCTGATAGTAAAGTTAAGACAAAAACAACACTGGAATATTTCTTTCTCACATTTTCTGAACAGGAGTAGGAGTTAAGGAAAAAAAAAAGTTTGCTCTTAACACTATCTCCCGAAAATGCCTCTCCCGCTCTCCGCTAGAGGGCAGTGATGCATCCTCACATATTACACGAATTATGAATTCATAGCGCACTCTTTTGTTTGTTTGTGTGCTTGTTTGCTTGGTTTCTCTCCTCTCTCAATCTGTCTCTCTCTGTCTGTCGGTGTCTGTCTCTCTCTCTCTCTCTCTCTCTCTCTCTCTCTCTCTCTCTCTCTCTCTCTCTATCTATCTATCTATCTATCTATCTATCTCTCTTTCTCTCTCTCTCTCTCTCTCTCTCTCTCTCTCTCTCTCTCTCTCTCTCTCTCTCTCTATCTATCTATCTATCTATCTATCTATCTATCTATCTCTCTCTCTCTCTCTCTCCCTCCATCCCTCTCCTCCCTCTCCCTCCTTCTCCCTCCCTCTCCTCCCTCTCCCTCCCTTCTATTTACTTCTTCTCCCTCTCCCTCCTTCTCCTCCCTCTCCTCCCTCTCTTCTCTCTCCCTCCCTCTCCTCCTTCTCCTTCCCTTCTATTTCCTTCTATTTCCCTTTTCACAGTCTGGTTAATGAAAATTCAAGAGCACATGAATAAACAAAGGTATAAGGAAGAACAAGAGAGAAGAAGGAGAAGGAAGAGGAAAAAGAAGAGAAAAAAAAATAAGAGGAAGAGGGAGGAAGAAGAAGGGAAGAAAAAAATCGGAAGAAAATGAAGAGGAAAGGAGAGGGAAGGAAAGAGAAGAGAAGGAGAGAAGAGGAATAGAAAGGAAGAGAAAGAGGGGAGATGAAAAAGGAGGGAAAGAGGAAAATGAGAAAATATGAAGAACGGAAAGGGGGGAGGAAAAGAGGGAAGAAAGGAAGGGGAAAATGAAAAAAACGGGAAAGAATAAAGAAAAAAAAAAAGCACGAAAGATTGAAGTGAAAAAAAATACAGAAAGAATAAATAAAAAGAAAGGAAAACACGAGAAAACCAAAGAACGGAAAGAAAGAGAAAGAGGAAAACAATAATAATAATAAGAAAGAGAAGGAGGAGAATTTGATGCTGCGACTCACGTAGAGAATCAGATTAGAGAGGGAGAGGGGGAGAGAGGGAGAGAAGGAGAGAGAGAGAGAGAGAGAGAGAGGGGGGGGGGGGGGTTGAGGCGAGGTGTGTGTGTTGGGGGGGGGGGGGGGGTGTCTTCCATTAGTAGATTCCTGCGGGCTGGTTGGACATCATTATTATATATGCTTCCAAAATGTGGTGCATTCCCTTCTCCCCTCCCCCCTCCTTCCCTCCCCCCCCTCCTACGACTTTCCTCTCTCTCTGTAAGCCTTCCTACCCCCACCCCCCCTACCCTTTCCCTCCTTGCCCCCCCCCCCTTTTTTATACTTAAACGTTGGTTAGTGAATTGTTTGTTATTATTGTAATTGTTATTGTTATCATATGACTATTATTTCTATGATCATGATTATTAATGTTATTGCTGTTGGTGTTGTTGTTTCGTTATTAGAATTATCAGCATTATTATTATTGGCATTATTGTTGTTATTACTATTATTATCATTATTATCATTATCATTATCATTATCATTATTATTATTATTATCATTATCATTATCATTATCATTATCATTATCATTATCATTATCATTATCATT
>NC_061824.1:2123775-2126275 GCF_019202785.1 Penaeus chinensis
AGCGAATGAGAATGAGATGGATGAGAAAAAGGGGAATGCGAGGAGACAATAAAGAAAAACGAGAAAGAAAAGGTAGAAGAGAGAAGGAAAGTTGAACGAAGACGAGAATGATGATAATGAAGTAAAAATTATGCACGACGCTGGAATACTTAAATAATAATATCTGTATAATTATCATTTTCATTATCCTTTCTGCTAACTAAAAAAAAACACGAATCTATCATTACTATTATTTAATATCTTATTGTTACAATTATCATCATACTAATATTTCTCCTTATAATTACAATTACAAAACACCCAACACAGATGAAGATGCAAGTCCATCAACAAATAAATATAAATCACAAAACACTCAAAAACGAAAACAAAACAACACACAAACAAAAAAAAAAGTAAAAAAATATATATATATCCACAAACAAGCAAGCAGGGACATTCACGCACACACGTACATACACAATTAAATTTGGGTTTCATCCCTGGGGACCACAGCCCGTGTTAGAGGCTCCGTTACACACACTCACATGCACACACACGCAGACACAAGCACACACACACACGTGCATACACGTACATACACACAAACGCTTACCCAGAAGTATAGACACAAACGTTTACGCACACGTGTACACACACACACACACACACACACACACACACACACACACACACACACACACACCCACACACACACACACAAACACACACACACACACACACACACACACACACACACAAACACAAACACACGCACACACACGCAAACAAACACAAACCCACACACACACACACACGCAAACACAAACATACGCACACACACACACAGACACACACACACGCGAAAACACAAACACACACAAACACACAAACACACGCACACACACGCAAACAAACACAAACACACACACACACACACACACACGCGCGCGCGCGCAAACACAAACACACACAAACACACACACACACACGCAAACACAACATACGCACACACACACACAGACACACACACACGCGAAAACACAAACACACACAAACACACAAACACACGCACACACACGCAAACAAACACAAACACACACACACACACACACACGCGCGCGCGCGCGCAAACACAAACACACACAAACACACACACATACACAGCACTTACCGGAAAATTAATTTGCGGTAATAATTCTTTTCAGTAACACACAAACACATTCTGTTGCGTTAGCGGTGCCAGCCTCACTCGCGTCACATGTGAATTCTCTCGCGAATGGGCTCGTGTTGGGGGGGGGGGGGGGGTAGAAAGGAGGGGAGGAGGAGAGGAGGGAAAAGGGGGGGGGGGGGAAGGGTGGAGGAGAGGAGGGGTGTGGGAGAGGAGGGGGAAAGGGGGGGGGGAAGGGGTGGAGGAGAGGAGAGAGGAGTAGAGGAGGAGAGGAGAGTTGGAGGAGAGGAGGGGTGGAGGAGAAGAGGGAAAGGAGAGAGGGGGGGAAGGGAGGAGGAAAGGGGGAGGGAGGAGGAGAGGAGGGAAAGGATAGGGGGAAGGAGAGGAAAATGAGATGAGGGAAAGGGAAAGGGAAAGGAAGAGAAGAGGGGGGGAGGGAAAGGAGGAGGAGGGAAGAGAGAGAGTAGAGAAAGTAGTGGGAAATGTAAAGTAGAAAGGGTGAAGAGTGGGGGTGGAGGAAGGAAGTAAAAATGATAAGGGAAAATAGAGTAAGAAAGAGAAAGGGAGGATGGAGGGAACTGGGAAGGAAGAGATAGAAGAGGAAAGAATAGTGAGAGAAGAAGACGAGGGGAAATGGTTTAGGGAAGAGGAAGAGAGTCCGAAGGAGAAAGAAGACAAGGAAAACAGTGTAAGTTTGGGAACGAATGAAGGAAATAGAGGGAGAAAAAAAGAGAAGGGGCAAGAAAGAGATAAGCAAAAATATGTGGAGGGAAAGAGAAAGAAACACACACACACACACACACACACACACAGACAGACAGACAGACAGACAGAGAGAGAGAGAGAGAGGAGAAGGAGAAGGAGAAGGAGAAGGAGAAGGAGAAGGAGAAGGAGAAGGAGAAGGAGAAGGAGAAGGAGAAGGAGAAGGAGACAGACAGACAGACAGACAGACAGACAGACAGACAGACAGACAGACAGACAGACAGACAGACAGACAGACAGACAGACAGACAGACAGACAGACAGACAGACAGACAGACAGACAGACAGACAGACAGACAGACAGACAGACAGACAGACAGAGAGAGAGAGCGAGAGAGAGAAAGAGACAGAAACAGAGAGAGCGAGAGAGAAAGAAACAGAGAGAGCGAGAGAAAAAGAGAGAGCGGGGAGAAGATTTCATTAGCCAATTATACCAAAGGGGAAAAAAACCCTGTGACGGAATGACGCCCGACGCCTAACCTAACCCCCTCGTCCGTGGGCGTACAAGCAAGCAAGCAGGACGCAAGCCCACACACGCGCACGCAAACACCCTCCGTTTGTTTATGGTGTCTGTTTTGAGCTCGTGGG
>NC_061824.1:2149992-2157492 GCF_019202785.1 Penaeus chinensis
ACATATATGCATACATACATGCATACAGACATATACACACACACACGCACGTACATACACACACACACACACACACGCATACTTACACACACACACGCACGCACACACACACACACACACACACACACACACACACACACACACACACACACACACACACACACACACATACACGCACACATACATACACACACACACATGTATATATATATATATATATATATATATATATATATATATATATATATATATATATAGAGAGAGAGAGAGAGAGAGAGAGAGAGAGAGAGAGAGAGAGAGATAAATAGAGATAAATAGAGAGAAAGTTTCATACATACTTACTGTATATACATACATACTGTACATACATGCATAGATTGATAGATAAATATATATGTATATATGCATGCATACGCACACAAACACACACACACACTTGCACACACATACACATACGTATAACTGTATATGTTTGCGTGTGTGTGTTTACCTCCAACGCATATATGTATCTAAAACTTTGCTAAACATTCTTTAGAATTACATTTCAAACTAAACCGCCACAGAAATAGCGCATGAACAAAAAAAATAATTTCGAAATCAAAGCATTTTGCTCCCCTCCCCCCTCCCCCCCCAAAAAAAAAAAAAAAATCATAAATATATTTCCATCACAGAGACCGAATTATGAAAGCTTATTTCTCGCACCGGGGAGTTTTAACTCATATTTTTGTGAGTGCGAACTATGCCTCATTTGCGCCAGTCGGAGTGTGCAATTTGCAACGTCACAAAATTCTTGCTTGTTATCATGTTGCAATTACAACGCTATCACGTTGTTGTTTTTTACTTTCGTCGTTAGCGTTACTATCGATGTGTCACTATTAAGGTCAATATCTTATTAAAATCATCATTAGGGTCACTATCATTTCACTATCAGCACTGTGGCACGCGGCGGACCAAAATAATGATTAAGTTCACAATAAATGCACCAGGTGACTATCACTTCACTATAACTTCACGATCACTTCACTATCACTTCTTCCTCTGGTCACTCTCACTTCACTATTAGCATGTGCGACTTCACCATCCTCTCTAGGTCATTAACACTTCACTATCACCCGGAGGACATTATCATTTCGAAATTACACAGGTTCACTATCACTTCACTATCACGCCTGGTTGATGTCACACCATCACCCCAGGACATAGTCACTTCACTAAGGTCATTATCACTTCACATAACCCCGAGGTCACTATCAACTCATCACTTCACCATAACCCCGACGTCCCTATGCAGTCATTATCTCTTCACTATAACCCCGAGGTCACTATCAAGTCACTATCACTTTACCATCGTCTCCGAGATCGAGATCACTATCAATTCACCATCGCCCCGAGGTCACTAACTCTTCGCAGTCACCATTATAACTTCACCATAATTTCCGAGATCACTATCACTTCACCATCATCCCGAGGTCACTGCCACTTCACCATTATCTAAGAGGTCACTTCACTATTATTTCACCATCACCCAATGGCATTATCACTCTACAATTACTCCAGGTCACTATCACTTCACCATCAGCTCGAGGTCACTCTCACTTCGATATTATCCCGAAGTCACCATCATTTCGCCATCACCTCGAGCTCACGTCGCCCTCACTATAACTTCACAATCACCGGCAGGTCACTATCATTTGGCCATTTAATTTCAATAAAGCCTAACTCCATCACATTTCAATCTCTGGCTTTGATTATCATGTAGGACTGAAACCCGAAATATGTAATCCAATAGTCTAAGTTTTTTTTTTTTTTTTTTTCATTTATACTTTCATTTTCAAAACTCCCTCATGAATGAAGATATTATCTCTTTGTCGACCTATATGAGAGAAACTTGCCCTTCCATCGATAAATAACAAGTAAAGCAAAATAAAGGAAAAGATTATATATATTTTTGTTCTTATTTGCAAACTTTTTTTTCCCCCCCCTTTGTTGTTTTTCTTTTTCTTCCCAGACGAAAGAATTCGGCCGAAATTCTCAATTACACAACCCCGGGCCATCGCCACTATCCAACCCGGTTTTAAGACGCGCCGCCCTCCCTCATCCAGTCTCTCAGCATGTGTGTCTGCGCGCGCGTGTGTGTTTGTGTACGTTCCTCAATCCCATGTCTTAAACCCTTTATTGCTCTTCCTCTTCCTCTCCTTCCCTCTTCCTTCCTTCCTCCCCCCCCTCCCCTCCCCCCCACGACAAAATAACAGCCCTCGCCACTAAAATAGGAAGCGGTCGGGGTTTTTTTTTCCTTCGTGAACGGCAATATTGAATCTGTTCTGGCCTCGGGGAAAGGCAATATTACAGCTCCGAAGCGTTTGTTTGCCTCATATGATGTGCGTCTCCAACCGCTGGCCCGCTTTCCTCTGAGGACCTGTTGAGTGGCCAGGGGTCTCCGCGGCCGCTTTGGGGCAGAGCTTTATTTGCTTTTCTATCTGTATGTAGATGTGTATGTATATGTATAGATGTATGCACACACACACACACACACACACACACACACACACACACACACACACACACACACACACACACACACACACACACACACACACACACACACACACACACAGATACACGCGCGTGGGTGTGTTTTTGTGTGTCTGTGTTGTAAATGCATGTATGAATGTCTACATGCAAGTAAATATACGTATAAATACGAGAAATACAAGAACACACATCGCGCAAACAAAGATAAAAAATATATATATATATCTTTCACCGTCTGAGGATTAGTGTTTTCTGAAGCAAAACGCTGCATTCAAGTGCTATTTAATTAATGTGTCTTTGTTTTATATCACAAACATATGAATAAGATACAGTTAATGATGATAATTATAGAGATATAATATTGCTAATGGTAATGATAATGGTATTAATTATAATGATGGGGATGATGATGAGGACAGTGATAAGAATGATTTTGATAATAGGGATAGTGATGACAATAGCAAAAATAATATCAAAGTAATGATAATATTACTAATTGCAGGATGATTATGATGATGTTCATGATAATAATAATATTACTATTAATGAAAATGATGATGAAAATAATTATAACAATGATAATGGTGATAATAATAAACAAATAATATTATTAATAATGATATAATAATGGTAAATAATGATAATAATGATAATGATCATAGAAAATAATGATGATAATTATCATCATCATCATTTGGGCGCTAACGCCGGTAGGGGCGCAGAGCCGCATCCACCCATTGCTTCCACCTACGAGGGTCCCTCATGGCGAGTCGCCAGGCAGGGGCCCTCTCTAGTTCCTCACGACAGGTTTGATCGATCTGCCCAAGCCACGACTTTCTCGGTCGTCCCACAGGCCTCCTCCACCCAGGATTGTCTCGGACAGAGACAACCTGGTGGGCAGGGTCGTCCTGCGGCAATCGAGCCAAGTGGCCGTATAGCCTGAGTTGGCGATCACGGATTGTGCAAGTAACAGGTCATGTACCGGTCTCACGGTGCAGCCTTTGGTTGGACACATGGTCCTGCCAACTGTACCCAATGATCCGGCGCAAGGATCTGTTACAAAAGGCATCAAGGCGAGATTCCAGAGCACAAGATAGCATGAAAGTTTCACTACTATATAGTAAATCTGGCAGTATCAGGGCCTTGAAAACACGTAGCTTGGTCCGTCTGCACAGGTACCGGCATCTCCAAATACTCTCGTCGAGAGATTTCATGACCCCTGCTGCTAGGGCAATCCGTCTACTGACTTCCTCGTGAACTGCACTACCGAAGTATATAAAACTCTCTGTGACTTCTATGTTTTCACTGCAAGCACGTACCGACTGCACAGGGTTTCCTAGTAGGCCCCCAAAATCCTGGATCTTGGTCTTAGGTCCAGTAGACCTCTAGCCGCAGGGCCTTCTCTTCATCGCTAAATGTATCAAGAGCCGCCACTAGGGTTTCCAGAGATTCAGATAGAATGGCAACATCATCAGCAAAGTCAAGGTCTTGATATTGCCCAGAGTTGCTCTACAGTGACTTTGGATAGTAGCTCTACTCAGTATCCAATCCATGCAAGTGTTGAAAAGTGTTGGTGCAAGAACACAGCCTTGCCTCATGCCTGAACTAACAGGGAAGAAACTCGACAGGCCCCACCACACCTTACAGCACTTCCAGTGCCTGTATACAGGTTTGCTATTAATCCAACAATCCTTGTTGGAATTCCTCTTAACCTCAGGATCTCCCAAAGTGATTCACGATGCACTGTGTCAAACGTCTTCTTGAGGTCGATGTAGGCTGCGAGCAGCCCACGTCCGAACTCACGACGGCGCTCTACATTGATTTGAAGCGCCAGGATGCGGTCTATTGTGGACTTACCAGGAGCGAATCCAGATTGCTCCGGCCTTTGGTGCCTCAGCAGGTGGTCTCTGATACGTCTCAGTAGGATGTGCACGAGTACCTTGCCTGGTACACTGAGTAGTGTAATGCCTCGGTGTTTGCTGCAGTCCCAGCGATCCCCTTCCCCCTCCAGAGAGGGATGACCACACCTCTCAGCAGGACAGGGGGAAAGGTACCAGTCTGCCAGATGGCAGACAGGACTGCATGCAAGCCCCTTGCCATAGGTTCTCCACCAGCCTTTAACAATTCAGCAGGGATGCCACAAACACCTACTGCTTTACCATTCTTCAGCTTGGAGATCGCCCCCTTTCAGTCAGGGAGGGTGGATCCTCGCTGATGGGTGGGTCTGGCAGAGGAATCTCAACATTACCCGCATCCAAGTTAACTGTTGGTGGATCAACCTGATACAACTGCTCAAAATACTCAGCCCAACGCACACGCACCCCATCAGGATCTGAGATTATCTGGCCACTTGCTGAGCGGACTGCAGTCGTCTGTGAGGGGGACTTGGAGTTCAGCTTTCTCAGAGCTTGGTAGGCAGGACGAAGGTCATTTACAAGGAAATGGCTTTCGACCTCCTCTGCAAGACTACTGATAAACTGTTCCTTATCCCTTCTCAACAGTGACCTAGCCCTGCGCACCAGAGAGCGGTGCAAGGTGCGATCCCCTGACAGTCGAGCCGCACGACAAGCATCTGTGGCTTCCAGTGTCTCCTGGGAGATGGGATTCTGTCTTGATGATAATGATCATAGCAAACAATATTAATAATAATAATAATAAAAAATAATAATAATAACAATAATAATAATGATAATAATGATAATAATAATGATGATGATGATGACGATGATAATAGTAATAATAATAATAATAATAATAATAATAATAATAATGATAACAATGATGATAATAACAACAACAACGATAAAAATGATACATATAGACAAGGTATGAATGAGAATTAATGTCTTCGCAATACAAGAGATGTATTTGACCGGTTTCGATTATATATTCAAAATCTGTCAAATACATTTTTTGTATTGTGAATATATTCATTCTCATTCATACCTTTTCTGCATTTGTCAACATGAATACAGTTCATGATAATGATAATAATAAGAATGATAATAATGATAATAATTATGATAATATTGATAATGATTATGATAATTATCATTATTGTTATCATTATTATTATCATTACTATTATTATTATTATTATTATTAATTATAATGGTAATGATAATGAAGAAGGAAAAGAAGAAAGGTGATAAGAACGGTAGTAATAATGATAAGGATAATAATGATAGTAACAATAATAACGCTAATAATCATAACAATAGTTATAATGATAATGATAACAATAACAATAATAATAATAATAACAATAGTAATAATAATAGTAATAATGAAAATAATAATGATAATAATGATAATAATAATAATAAGCATATAGTAATACAAATAACAACAACAGCAATAAAAATATTGAAAATAATGATAAAGATAATAATGATAATGATGATGATTATGGTAATGCTCATGACAACAATAATGCTACATATGTATATCTTGATAATAATGGTCACATTAATCATGCTGACGATAATCACAACACCTTTTAACACAATGATACTGATAAAAGTAATGATAATTATAATGATATGAACCATAACAGCAACGATAACATTAACTTTAAGACCGCTCTCTCTACCACCAACGCAACAGCAATAATATGATGAAAATCACAATATAACCTCGCACCCACAGGAAACCATGATGACGTCACAGGCCGGAGGCAACATCCGGGACCCTGAGCGGCAAGATGGACGACTCGCCATAAATTTTCTCCGCGACTTACAAGCGATGTTGCGAATAAGTCTCGTGGCATTTATCAAATCATTTATTCTTTTCCCGTGCGTATTAATTCATGGAACTACTCGCTTGATGTTTATCTAACTCTTCATAATAGGGATGCATACGAATGCACGCACGCACGCGGACAAACAGACACGCACATACACATATTCAAACAGATAGATAGGTATAAAGATAAATAGATATACGTATCGATACATACATGTTAGTTTGTAATATCGATGGAAACAACACACACGCAAAAAAAAAAAAAAAAAAAAAAAAAAAAAAAAAAAAAAAAAAAAAAAAATCAATGTCTTTGGCCTAATTACCGCAGATTAATTACAACTCAATCACAGATGCTAATTACCAAAGTGTCTGTGGATGGAAGATAATAATATAATAATCATTCAATCTTATTCCAGTCGCCACAATGGCTATCGTGTCTGTATGTATGCATGTGTACGTTCCTTCTGGTGTACACATGTGCGTGTGTTTACAAGCGCGTGAGTGTCCACGTAGAAGTGTGCCTAAATATATCATATTCTCTCCCTTCATCTTGATTACCGTCATATGCGAGACGAGAACAAATAGGCCGAGCCAGGCATATACTTATCACCTTTATTCCCTCGTTGGCACCTGCTCCTTTTCTTCCCTCTCTCTCTCTCTCTCTCTCCTTCTAACTTTCCCCTCGTCTCTTTCCCTTGTCTTTTATCCTTCTTCTTCTTTTTCTTCTTCTTCTTCTTCTTCTTCTTCTTCTTCTTCTTCTTCTTCTTCTTCTTCTTCTTCTTCTTCTTCTTCTTCTTCTTCTTCTTCTTCTTCTTCTTCTTCTTCTTCTTCTTCTTCTTCTTCTTCATCTTCTTCTTCTTCCACCTCTTCCTTCTATTCCTTCTTCTCCTCGTCCTCGTTCTTTTTCTCTTCTATATCCTCTTCTTCTTGTTTTCCTCCTCCTCCTTCTCTTGTTTCTTCTTCTTCTTCTTCTTTTTCTTCTTCTTCCTCCTCCTAATCTCTAATGTCTTCTTCTTCTTCCTTCTTCTCCTCCTCTTTTTCTACTTCTTCTCCTTCTTTCTTTTCCTCCTCCTATCTATTCTCCTACCCTTTCTCCCCCTTCCATTCTCCCCCTCCCCCCTACTTCCCCGTTTGTCCAGTGTTGCCAATTCCTTTTCCGAATTAAATGTAACATTACGTTTTCTCGTGTCTATTTCTTTCTTCTTTTATCATATTTTTTATGTC
>NC_061824.1:2172492-2182492 GCF_019202785.1 Penaeus chinensis
AAGAGGAGGAAGGATAGGCGGATAGGAAGAAGGAGGGAGAGAGAGGAGGAGGAAGGATGGGCGGAAAGAGAGGAGAAAGGGTTAGAGGGTGAAAGAGAAGGGAAGAGGGAGGAGAGAGGTAGGCATAGGGAGAGGCATAGAAGGGAGGAGGAGGAGGAGGAAGAGCAGGAGGAGAAAGAGGAGGGGAGAACGGAGATAAAAGAGAAGAGAAGAGGAGGGGGAGAGGGGAGGAAATGCTGGGGGTACAAGAAGAAGAAGAAGAAGAGAGAGGGGCAGGAAGAAGAGAAAGGGGGGAGAGGACAAGGAAAGGAGTTAGGGGGGGAGGCAAGGGGTATAGGGGTCGAGGAAGGGGGGGGGTTGAATGGCACTCATACGCTGGAGTGCCACGACGCAAGGCCAGAGGCTGACACTGCTACCTTTATTTGGTATAACAATTATGATACAGGTAATATAAAATAACAATAATGTTAGTCACAATGATAATGATAATGATAATAACAATAATGATGATAATAATAATAATAATGATCATAATAATCATGTAATTATAATAGTTATCATAAATAACAATCATAGCAATAGATATGATAATAATAATGATAATAATAATAATGGTAGTATTAATAATGATGATGATAACAGTAACTGTCCTAAGGAAAACAATTATTATCATTATCATTATTATTATCATTATCATCCTCAACATCAACATCATCATCATCATCACCACCATCATCGTAATCCTCATCATCATCATTATCATCATCATCATCATCATCATCATCATCATCATCGTCACCATCCTCCTCCTCATCATCATCATCGCTTGGATATTCATAATCACTACTAACATCATCGTAGATAAAGAAATATATCCCTACATTATAGAAAGAATGTTTAGGAAAAAAGAAAATACAAATATCACGAATTAAAAGAAAAACAAGAAAAAAAGCAAAAATCAGAGAGAAAGTGTTGGAAATATCGGTGTCAGGTGCTCACACTGGACCCCCCCCCCCCCCCCCAATAAAGTCACAGGTGTGGGTTGGTAATGGGAGGAGGAGGGGAGGGGGGGAGAGGGAAGAGTAGATATTGTATATATTCATGAGTACAAAGTGTACTAGCAAAGGTCATGTATGTATAAATACGTACACACACATATTCAGTAAAAAGCAGTCACAGGTACATGCCCACACACCACTGTTAATTCACTGTATGTAAATATTAACATCCACACACGCTCGTATGCTTTTGTGTGTTTAAACATATATTGCACATGCAAAAAGGCTGTTAACGTGTCTGGTCAAGCTTGATTAATGCATGTATTAATGAATTATTATCCACATAGTGCAATATATCTGTTGTAATTAATAATATTGGTGAATGTGCGTTTATACACACACACACACACACACACATATATATATATATATATGTGTGTGTGTGTGTGTGTGTGTGTGTATAATATTAATCTAACACCTAAAAAATAATAGAAATAACATCCCCTGGCAACGAAGGAGTCACAGATGTCTCTAAAGCTGGTATATGTTCACTGAAGTTTTTTCCCCTAACCTTTTTGTGCAAAGTTACCACCGATGACTTTGGACTGCCATATATCGTGCTCCAGGAGAGAGAGAGAGAGAGAGAGAGAGAGAGAGAGAGAGAGAGAGAGAGAGAGAGAGAGAGAGAGAGAGAGAGAGAGAGAGGGGGGGGGGGGGAAGAAGAAAGGACGGAGGGAAGGACTGATATAAAGGAAATACGATAGACAGGTAGATAGATAGATAGATAGACAGATTTCCATAGCTTTCTGCTTGATACAATTCTTCACTAATTCTTCCCTGACTTTGGTCTCGTATATATATGTATATATATGTGTATATATAATTTTTGTCTAGCCTTTTGTGTCGATTATGTCTTTTTATGTTTCTTTTCCTGATAAATTTTACTAAACTTTTTTCTGGCACGTAATTTTTTTTTTTTTTTTTTTTTTTTTTTTTTTTTTACGTTTTAATTTTCATTTTTATGTGGCTTGCCTTTTTTTTTTTTTTTTTTTTTTTTTTTTGAGGTTCGAAACTATTCTGTCGTTATTTTATATATAGAGGTACGTAATAACAACATTCATTTCTGTTCCTTTTTTTTAAACATAATAATTATTTTGATGATCATTATTATCCTTGTTATTGTTGTTGCTACCATTATTATTATCTATTATTATTATTATTATTATTATTATTATTATTATTGTTATTATTATTATTATCATTATTATCATTATTATTACCATTATCATTAGGAGGTATGAACTGGAGGCGGGGGGGGGGGGGTATAAGGGAATGAGGATAAGGGAATAGGGAGTAAAGAAGCTAAAAGGGAAAGGATATTGCGAGGAAGGAAATTATGGAATAAGGAGAAAGGCGGAGGAGGAAGGAGGAAGAGGAGGAGGAGGAGGAGGAGGAGGAGGAGGAGGAGGAGGAGGAGGAGGAGGAGGAGGAGGAGGAAGGAGAGGAGGAGGAAGGAGGAAGGAGGAAGGAAAGGTGATAGGAAGTGAAGAAGATAAAGAAGAGAAAGCGTAAAAGGGAGGAAAGCAGGAAAGGGACTAAGAGAGTAGGCGGATAATATGAGGTCACGGAGGAACGGGAAGAATAGAAAAGAGAGAATGTAATGAATGAATAATGAGGAGAAAATGGAGAATGATGAACGTAGCGTGCACTTATTCTATTTTCTTATTCTTCGATTTATTTATTCTCTCGTTATTCCTGCAGTTTCCAGGAATTTTTCTTTTTGCTTTTTCCTGTTGGTGGTAATATATTGCTTTTGAGGAAGGGAGACTATGCACAGGCAAACAATGGAGTGTTTTACAGACACACGCACACACTGTAATAACTCCCCTTCTGTATATCTAATTTTGTATATTTTTTTTCTAGTTTCATTTTTTTAAAAATTCATTAATTATTATTTTTTATTATTATTTTTTCGCATTTTTCATCTCCACTTCATTTCATTTAATTCTCTTTCAAAGCTTTTCATTTGATACACTTCCGGTTCTCACCTTCATTATCCTTTTATCGTTTTCCCCTCATTCGTTTTTCCCTTACTTCCCTCTCCCTCTTCCCATCTATCTTTCTCTCCTTCCCTCTCTTCGCTTCTTATCACCGTTTATCTCACTTATCGTCTTTCCACCAATCATCCTTCCTTCGCTCTCTCATTCATATCCTTCCTTCTTTTCTCTTCCATTCCTCAATTTCGATTTTCATTCTCCTGTTTCCCTCTCCTTCTTCCTTTTCTTTTTTCTTTTTTTTCATTGATCTTTTCACGAATTGATCTTTTCACAAACTGAATCTTTTCACAAACTGATCTTTTCTGCAGATTATGAAGAGAAAATGTCGAGTCAATTACGGACTCAAAGATGGAAGACAGATATAACTTTTGCGGATTAATTGACAAGCACGTAAAGTCTGATCCTCTGATAACGTTATCGTCGAAACGGGCAACCGTACTGTGCCGGTCGGGATGCACGTATCTGTCTGTCTGTATCTGTCTGTCACTGTGTCTATCGGCTGTTTTCGTTTATCTAACTGACTGTTGTTCTGTCTATCTATCACTCTGTCTATCGACTGTTTCCATTTATTTGGTTGTCTGTTGTTCTATCTGTCTTTCTGTCTGTCTATCGAGTATTTCTGAATGTTTAGTTTCTATTATTCTATCTATCTTTATGCATATCTATCAGTCTATAGAGAAAAAGACAGAAAGAGAGAGAGTGAGAGAGAGACAGAAAGAGAGTAAGAGAGAAAGACAGAAAGAGAGAGAGAGAGAGAGAGAGAGAGAGAGAGAGAGAGAGAGAGAAGAGAGAGAGAAAGAGAGAAGAAGAGAGAGAAGAGAGAGAGAGAGAGAGAGAGAGAGAGAGAGAGAGAGAAAGAGAGAAAGAGAGATAGAAAGAGAGAGGTAGATCAATAAAAATAGATAAACAGAAGCAGAGAAACACATAAATAGACAGAAAACTATAACAGAGAGAAAAAGAGACAAATAGAGAGAAAAAAGTGCAAAGGCCAGATACTCAGAGGTAGGGTTCAGGAATCTATTGAAACACTGAAGAATGAATCAGATATTGTCATTCGCTCTGGGCTCCGAGAATGAAAATTCAGGTTTCAGATTGTCATGCATATCAATGACGTAATCTATATCCGTATCGTAAATTGACTTCGCATCCATAAAATCTACGGGACGCATATCAACATTTCACTTTCACCTAGCGTCACTGAATTTATGTTTTTTTTTTTCTCTGAACTTAAACGAATCATATAGACATTATGGGCATATTCGAAAAGAAATTAAAATGTACCTTACAGGAATGCCTTGTAAGATAATTATCAAAAGTCAATTAAAAAAAAAAAAAAATAGAGCGATAGAATTGAGAGAGAAGGAAAAGAGATATGGGCAGCTTTTTTCTCTGTGTATTCTTAACGTTTTATCTGAGTTAACCATAGATCCCCGTTTTCCTTTTGATGACTCTCATTTATAAAGTGCAGAAGAATGTTCCCAGATAAATTTGTATATACTTTTTATATCTATACAAGGAGAAAATAAAAGAAGGTAAAGTTTAAAAAGCAATGGTAAAGAATGCGAGTGAGAAAAATTACTTTCCTCTTCCTCCTCCTCCTTCTTCATTTACTTATTTTTCCTCCTTCTCCTTTTCCATCTCCATCTCCTTCTCCTCTCTTCCTCCTCCTCTTCGTCCTCCTCCTTTTCTTCTTCTGTCTTTTTCTTTTTTTATAGCATTAATTATTCTAAAAGGACGTTAAATTGTTACATATCGTTTCTGTGCTAAGAACGATAGATGGATGAGAGAAAAAGAAAGAAAGATGATAATAACAACAACAATCTCAATAATGACATTGCAAAATAATAACTAAGATGTTGCTGACAATGTTAACTACGATCATAATAACAACAAGAATAAAGATATTACCACTTCTAAGAATAATAATACTGTTAATAACAATAAAGAAAATAACAACAGCAATGACAAAAAATAAAACAATAAGAAAGAACATAAACAATAACAAAGAACATAAACAGAAACAATAACAAATAACAAAAGCAATAACTCAAACAATAACAAACTAGATCAACACTAACAAAAAAACAAAAACAACCAAATAACAAAAACAAAAGAAAAGACAATTACAACACATGCATAAAATAACTAGGAAAAACAGCATAAGAGAAAGAGAGAGAAAGAGAGAGAGAGAGAGAGAGAGAAAGAGAGAGAGAGAGAGAGAGAGGGAGGGAGGGAGGAAGGGAGGGAGGGAGAGATGAGAGAGAGAGAGAGAAACAGAGAAAGAGAAAGAGAGAGAGAGATTTAAAAGAGAGAGAGAGAGAGAGAGAGAGAAGCGAAAGAAGAATAGGAATAACAGAGGATAAAAAGCCATAAAGGGAATTGTTTCTCCTCTTGCTGACAGATGCTTGCTGTTCAGTGCTTGTTCAGGCAAACGTTCAAGCACATTGTTCAGGAGGGATGCTTGTGTGGCCTTTTTTTTTCTTATTTTCTTAGTTTATTTATTCTCTTGTTTTCTTGTTTAGTTTATTTTCTTGTTTTCTTTATTTTCTTTTTTTCTTTGATTTCCTGTTTACTAGTTTTGTTTATTTTCTTGTTTTGTTTATTTTCTTGTTCCGTTTTTTCTTAGTTTATTTGTTTTCTTGTTTTGTTTATTTTCTTGTTTCGTTTTTTCTTGTTTAGTTTATTTTCTTATTTTCTTGTTTTATTTTCTTATTTTCTTATTCATATTTCGTCTAACTTATCCGTTGTTTTTTGTAATTGTTTCCTCCTTGTTTTCGCTTTTGTTGTTGTTATTGCCATTTTTCTGTTTTCTTTTTGGCCTGATTTTTTCTTGTTTCTTGTTTTCTTTCTTTCTTTCCTTTTTTTATTTCTGTTGTTTCTTTCTTGTTTTATTTTTGTTATTTTTCCTTTTTCACGATAGGTGCTTTTTTTTTTTTTTTTTTTTTTTGCGTTTCTTGTTTATTTGCTTATATTTGTTGTTGTTGTTTGTATGTTTCTTTTAGTTTCTGTTTTAATTTGATTAGTTTTCTTCTTTTTTGTTATTGTTTTATCTTCCTTTTTCTTAAATATTGCTCTTCTTTCTTGTTTAATTCTTTTTATCTCATTCTTTCTTTTTTCATTTTTTTTTTTTGTTTTATCTTTTTATTCTTCATTCTCTTATTTTCTTTTGCTTTGTCTTTCGCAATTGCGTTCTTTTTTTGGGTGTGTTTCTGTTTTTTTTTATGTTCAGTGTTTGTTCATGTTGGCAGTGTGTTGTTTGTTTCTTTTCATTGTCGGTGTGTAAATTTGTATACTTTTTAATTTTGCATTAATTAAGTCATCTTTCTTATTTTTTATTCAGGCATAAATTCATTGTTCAGAAAAAAAACTTTTTTTTATGCCTTTCGTCTCCTCTCTCTCTCTCTCTCTCTTTCTGCCCCTCTCTCTCTCTCTCTCTCTCGCTCTGTGTGTGTGTGTCTCTTTCTCTTTCTGCCTCTCTCTCTCTCTCTCTCTCTCTCTCCCTCTCTCTCTCTCTCTCTCTCTCTCTCTCTCTCTCTCTCTCTCTCTCTCTCTCTCTCTCCTCTCCCTCTCCCTCTCCCTCTCCTTCTTCTTTCTCCCTTGCTTCCTTCATTTCTTCTTTTTTTTCTTCTCTCTGCTCATTTCCTGATTCGTTATTTCTTTTTCATTTCCTTGTATTAGTGTCTGATTGTCAGGTGAAGTTTTCATGTTAAGCCTTTTATTCAGATTTTAAAAAATTCTCAATCTTTCTTTTCCCCGTTTCTTTTTTTCTTTTTTTCTTTTTTCTTTTTAGCTCTCTTTCATTTCCCGTGTTCCTTTCCAATCTTCTACTCTCTCTCTCCCTTTCCCTCTCAGTCTCCTATCCTCTCCCTCTCCTCCTGTTTTCTCCCTCCCATCCTCCCTCTCTCTCTCTCTCTCTCTCTCTCTCTCTCTCTCTCTCTCTCTCTCTCTCTCTCTCTCTCTCTCTCTCTCTTCATTTCCCTCTCCTTCTCCTGCCTTCTCCCTCTCTATCCCTCTCCCTCTTTCCCTCTCTTTTTTCCTCCCTCTTCCTCCTCCTTCCACACATACACTCTCTCTCTCTCTCTCTCTCTCCCTCTCTCCCTCTCTCCCTCTCTCTATCTCTCTCCTTTTCCTTCTCCTGTCTTCTCCCTCTCTGTCTCTCTCTCTTTCCCTCTCTTTTTTTCTTCCTGTTCCTCCTCCTTCCACACTCTCTCTCTATTTTCCATCTCCTCATGTCTTCTCTCTCTCTCTCTATCTATCTATCTATCTATCTATCTATCTCTCTCTCTCTCTCTCTCTCTCTCTCTCTCTCTCTCTCTCTCTCTCTCTCTCCTTTTCCTTATCCTGTCTTCTCCCTCTCTGTCTCGCTCTCTTTCCCTCTCTTTTTTTTCTTCCTGTTCCTCCTCCTTCCACACTCTCTCTCTATTTTCCATCTCCTCCTGTTTTCTCTCTCTCTCTCTCTCTCTCTCTCTCTCTCTCTCTCTCTCTCTCTCTCTCTCTCTCTCTCTCTCTCTCTCTCTCTCTCTCTCGCTCTTTCTCTCTCTCTCTCTCTCTCTCTCTCTCTCTCTCTCTCTCTCTCTCTCTCTCTCTCCTTTTCCTTCTCCTGTCTTCTCCCTCTCTGTCTCGCTCTCTTTCCCTCTCTTTTTTTCTTCCTCTTCCTCCTCCTTCCTTTCACGCAGCCCACTGATATTCTTTGACCTCTTTCGCCCCTGAATTCGTCATGGCTTCCCCTGACCTTCGCTGAAATAAGTGGTGGTCGTTTTTTCTTCTATTTATTGCATTTGATATTTTTTGCATGGATACGTTTTTGTCCTTTCCTTATTCTTACCTTTTATTGCCTGCTTTATGAGTGTTCTGTGTCTTTATCGGGCGTTTTACTTAGTCTCTCTTTCTGATTATTTTTTTTTCTCTCTTTTGTATTTCTCCTTCTCGTTCTTTTTTCTTCTTTTTATTTCATTAATAAAATCTCTACTTCTTTTCTTTCTAACGTTTTATGTCTCTGTATATATGTCCTTCTATTTGTGTGTGTGTGTAGGTGTGTGTGTGTTAGTGAATGAGTGAGTGAGTGAGTGTGTGTGTGTGTGTGTGTGTGTGTGTGTGTGTGTGTGTGTGTGTGTGTGCTCTTTATTCATTACCATCATCTCCTCTCCTTTGACATTCCCAACATAATCAAATCATTAATCATAATGAATTCCACGACTGAATAAAATTTACTATCACATCAATTATCATTATATTGGATACTTATTGCCACCTCCATCACACGCATTTCTACACTTTATACAGGCGCTATACTTTCTACCGTAATTAATCATAATCACATATCATTCTATATTACACATAAGATTAACACATCAAAATATGAAACACATCCTGACGATCATAACCACTTGAATTCTCGCGTTAATCTAATATCGCGTTCGATGTTAAAAGCAAATTTCTGTTTGCGTTTCTCATTACATTACTTCCTCTCCCCCTTCCTCTTCCCCTTCCCTCCGCCACCTCATCTCTCTCTCTATTTCTCTCTCTCTCTCTCTCTCTCTCTTTCTCTTTCTCTTTCTCTCTCTCTCTCTCTCTGTCTCTCTGTCTCTCTGTCTCTCTCTCTCTCTCTCTCTCTCTCTCTCTCTCTCTCTCTCTCTCTCTCTCTCTCTCTCTCTCTCTCTCTCTCTCTCTCTCTCTCTCTCTCTCTCTCTCTCTCTCTCTCTCTCTCTCTCTCTTTCTCTCTCTTTTCATTCCTAGGTTCCTCACTTCCCCCTTCGTTTTTATTAATGATTACTTCTTTTCTTGTTTCTCTTCCATGTCCTCTTCTCCAACTCTCCTCGCCTTTCCTACTTTACACACTTCTCCTTTTCTTTCCCCTCTTCCCCTTCCTCCCACTTAGCTCCATCATTCTTCTCTTCTCTCTGTTCCTTAAATCCCTTTCCCTTGCCTTCCCCTCCCCTCCCCCTATTTATCCTTGCTTTTCCTACTACCTTCTTCCGCCTCTGAACTTCCCTTTTACTTGTCATAGTTTCTATCACCCTCACTTTTGAATTCATTTTCCTCATCCTTCTCTCTGTCTTTCATCTTCTTCGACCTCTTCCTCTCCTTTCTCATCCCTGCTTCCATTCCCTTCTCCTCCTCTTATTCTTCTCCGTCACCTATCCTCTTCTCATTCTCTTCTCTCACTCTCCTTACCCTTCACACTCTTATCCTTCACCCAATCCCTATATCCCTCCCTCCACACTCCCTCCATACATCCATTCCCCCTTTCCCCTCTCCCACCCTCCGTCCCGCATCAGCCCCATCCCCCCTTCACACCCCTCTCCCTCCCCCCTACACCCCCATTCCCTCTTCCTCCCCCCCTTCTCCACACACACACCTTGAGAGAAGCGATGAGCGTTCACAGTATCTCTCTTGAGGCACCTGAGCTTTGGCCTTTAACATGAATGCAATGACTCGGTGGGGGAGGGAGGGAGGGAGAGAGGGGAGGGAGGGAGGGAGGGAGGGAGAGAGGGGAGGGAGGGAGGGAGGGAGGGAGGGAGGGAGGGAGGGAGGGAGGGAGAGAGGGAGGGAGGGAGGGAGGGAGAGAGGGAGGGGAGGAGGAGATTTAAGGGGAGGAGGAGGGAGATGGAGGAGGAGGAGGGGGGAGGAGATGGAGGAGGAGGAGGGGGGAGGAGATGGAGGAGGAGGAGGGGGTGGAGGGAAAGGAAGAGGAGGGGAAAGGGGTAGGGAGCGGGAGGAGGAAGGGGTGGAGGGGAAGGAAGAGGAGGGGAAAGGGGTAGGGAGCGGGAGGAGGAGGGGGTGGAGGGGGAGGAGGAAGAGAAGGAGGAGGCTAACCCACTCCCTTCCCACCACCCTAAATACTTTAATTCCTCCTCCTCCTCCTCCTTACCCGCTTCCCTCCACTCTTACTTCCTTCCCTTCGACCTAACCCTCTTCTTTCCTCCTCTTCTTCCTACTCCCATC
>NC_061824.1:2207442-2209942 GCF_019202785.1 Penaeus chinensis
AAAAAAAAAAATCCTTGACCTTAAAAGATAGGAATCAAAAAAATAGGAAAAATTGATTGACCGAGGAAATTTGACGCCCTAGCTATTTAGCCAGATTTTGGAACTTCTGTCTTATCACTGAGAATAAAATAATATCTTTAGATTCCTCACCTATTTAGTCAGAGAGAGAGAGAGAAAAAAAATAGGGCTTCATAACTTAACTAAACTTCACTAACCTTAAGTACTTAACTACCTAACTACTGAACCATCCAAAGTCTCCTTTAGTTGCAGTTCATTCAGCCTGACAAGACTTCTCGATAATGAGTACATCCTGTAGGCCTGTAATGGTAGAATTTCAGGTTGGTTTGGTGGAATGGTTACTCTCGTCTACCTCACTATTGTAGGGTTTGGTTGCTCTCTCTCGTGTGCGTGTGTGTGTGTTTGTGTGTGTGTGTGTGTGTGTGTGTGTGTGTGTGTGTGTGTTTGTATGTGATTTTGACCACGTTTGTGTGCGTATCTCTGTTCATGTGTAAACTTATATGTATATTTCAAAATGTGTATATGAACGGTTTTATGTGTCTTTCTATGTCTGAATTAATGATAATGTGTTCACAATATCTTGTCAATTTCTAAGCACTATCTTTATGACATAAAAAGCTGGAAGGATGATATACAAAAAATATAAGGTTTACCACAACCTCAAACAATACAAATAATAAGTAATAAATAGATGCAGTCAAGATAATGGCAATAATAACAATAATAATAAAAAGAATAATATCATAAATATCAATAAAAAATAAAGCAAATAATATCAGTACCAATAATGACATTATTCCTCCTCCCTGTCATAAACATAATAATGATAATAATAACAAAAATGTAGAAGCTCACTGATTAACAGAAATAAGCAAACCAGTAGATGCAACACGAACGTATGAACCGCCTTTCATTCATCATTATTAAAAGCTTTCGAGGGAAAATCCAGGGGAGGGAGGGAGGGAAGGAGGGAGGGGGTGGGGGGGGTAAATTTATACATTTGAGGGGAAACTAAACAAAACGAGGGAGACCGACGTTTACTTACGTGCTTGCGAATCTTCAACACCGTTCGAAAACTTACCTGTAAGAGAGGGAGAAAGAGAGAACATTTGAATTATTGATCTTATGAAAAATAGGGAATTGGTTGAGTGGATTAGAGGAAGGAGGGAGGAGGGAGGAAGGAAGGAAGGAAGGAGGGAAGGAGGGAGGAGGGAGGAAGGAAGGAGGGAAGGAGGGAGGGAGGAAGGAAGGAAGAAGGGAGGAAGGAAGGAAGGAAGGAAGGAGGGAAGGAGGGAGAAGGAAGGAAGAAAGGAAGGAAGGAGGGAGGAGGGAGGAAGGAAGGAGGGAAGGAGGGAGGAGGAAGGAAGGAAGGAGGGAAGGAGGGAGGAGGGAGGAAGGAAGGAGGGAAGGAGGGAGGAGGGAGGAAGGAAGAAGGAAGAAGGGATGAAGGAAGGAAGGAAGGAATGTGGGAGGAATGAGGAAGAAAGGAAGGAAGGAGGGAGGAGGGAGGAAGGAAGGAGGGAAGGAGGGAGGAGGAAGGAAGGAAGGAGGGAAGGAGGGAGGAGGGAGGAAGGAAGGAGGGAAGGAGGGAGGAGGGAGGAAGGAAGAAGGAAGAAGGGATGAAGGAAGGAAGGAAGGAATGTGGGAGGAATGAGGAGGGAGGGAGGATGGGCAGAGGTGAACAGAGGGAGGGAGAGGAGGGGGGATGGGGGGAGGGAAGGGGTGAGGGACAAAGACAGAAGAGGAAAAAAGTGAAAGGAACGGAGGGAAAAGTGGAGGAAAAAGAGAAAGAGAAAGAGGAAGGGAAGAAGAGAAAGACAATGAGAGAGAAACAGAAGAAAGAGAAACAGAAATATTTAAAATAGAGAAAGAGAAGGACTGAAACGGTAGAAAGAAGTTGAGGAAGAAGGAGAAAGAGAAAGCATAAAAGAAGGAAGAGCAAAGGGAAAATACAGAAAAATGAAAGAGAGAGAGGGAGAGAGAGAACCGAGAAGGACAGGATGTGAGGAAGATGAAAAGGAGGAAAGGCAGATAAAGAGAAAGAGAGAAAAAAAAAGGGAAATAAGGAATGATGAAGATCAACAAAGGAAGGAATCGAAAGAGGAAATAATGAAGGAGAGAGAGAGAGAGGAGAGAAGGGAAGAGAATGTTTAATAATAATATAAAAAAAAATAGTCAATCCGACTAATAATCAGAAGTAACTTAGACGAGAGAGAAGTGAGAATTTGAGCAAACACAGTCATATGAATTATAATATTAAGAGGATATCAGTATTTACGGAAAATGGAAAAAAAAAAAAAAAAAAAAAAAAAAAGTAAATAAATAAAAAATATTGAATTCATTTTAGCGTTATTTGTAAATTAGCACTGTATTGAATAGCTGGTTCGTATGCGTATATTTGCACATGCGCATACATAGAGTCAAGCATTAAAAATAAACAAATAAAAAAAACCATACAACAAAATGAAACAAAAGACACAAA
>NC_061824.1:2214943-2217443 GCF_019202785.1 Penaeus chinensis
TCTCCTCCTTCTTCTCCATCTTCGAGAAAGAAAAGCTTTCTTCAAACGCTAAAGCTCAGAACAAAAGATCAAAGTTTCTTTTGTACCTCTTAGCCCTCCGATTCTTCTCTCCTTTTCCTCTTATTCTTGTTTATTATCGCTTATTTTGTTTATTTTCCTGTTCTTCAATTCTCGCCTCGGGTTTTATAGGCGTGATGTGGCGACTGGAAGACGATGGAAGGAGGGACAGATAGATGGATGGGTGATAGATATAGGTAAATAGGTAGATAGATGAAGAATTAGATATATTGATAGATGGATAGACAGTCAGATAAGGAGATTTTTTACCTTCCTTTATCTATGTATCTGTCTACTTTTCACGCAGGCTCTCTGTTTCTGTCTAACTATTTATCTTCTCTCTCTCAATGTATGTATGTATGTATGTATCTATCTATATCTATATATCTATATATACATATATACATATATATACATATACATATACATACGTGCATACACACACACACACACACACACACACACACACACACACACACACATACACACACATATATATATATATATATATATATATATATATATATATATATATATATATATACATACACCCCCACACACATATATGTACATATATAAATACTTATATATATACATATAATATAATATATATATATATATATATATATATATATATATATATATATATATATATATATATATGAGGATCCTGCGCTGCTCACCCCGAGGCGGTGTGTATCGCGTGTTCCAGCGGCGCCAAACTCCCCCTTCGCAGCTTCAAACTTTGCCAAGAGAAAATATCCGGCATTCCTTTGTCCAGTAACGATTCCGGAAAGCAAACCGGCAACGTTAAAAACTTCTTTTCGAATCTTTTCGTTCCGCGCAAATCCAGAATCTTTTTCCTCTTCATTTTTGCTTGAGTTATCGCTAAGTCATTTCTACCTCTTTTACGTTTTCTTTGAAACATTCTCTTTACGTTTTCTTCTCCCTCCATAAAAGTATAGAAAACGGGAAGAGAAAAAAACACCACGTCCATTCGAGTTGCAGTGTTCGAACCCCCTCGATTGCCTTCAACAAAATTATGAAAATAGATATGTAGATTTCCGCATGTAGAAGAAACCCTCATTATCATCCGTAAATTATTTATTCAGTGATCAAGCGTCCTCTCCCACTCCATTCACAAACATAATCGCATCGACAAGCGCCAGGCCCCAACGAGTGTGCGAGGGTCCGAACGCCATTGAAACTCCAGCCGCAAGTGTGTGACTTTATATCGAGGGGAAATATTACGTCCCTGGTAATTACTAGCAGACACACTAACTAATCCCCGACTCAGCGAGTGATCAGGGGAGCGAGGGAGAGCTACATAAGGGTGCGTGTGGGAAGGATATTCCTTAGAGTACCTCTGGGCGGCTGTCTCTCTGTCTGTGGCTCTGTCTTTCACGGGTATTGCTGTCTCTGTCGGTCTCTCTCTCTCCCTCACTCTCACTCTCTCTCTCTCTCTCCCTCTCTCTCTCTCTCTCTCTTCTCTTTCTCTCTCTCTCTCACTTTTCATCTTCATCTCCCTCATTTCCTCTCACTCTATGAATTTGCCTCTTTTTCCCTATCTCTCTCTCTTCTCTCACTCTTCATCATCCTCTCCCTCTCTCCCTCTTCCCGTTCTTCTCCCTCTCTTCCTTTCGCTCTCTAAATTTCTCTCTCTCTGTGCTTCTCCTCTTCTCTCTCTCTTCCTCGCCTTCTCCCTTTCTTGCCTTTCCTCTCCTTTAAATGTCTCCCTTTTCTCTTTCCCCCTTTTCTTCCCTCTCCCTCTCTGAATCCTCTCCTTCCCTTCCTCTTCCTCTCTCTCTCTCTCTCTAAATATTCCCCTCTATATTTTTCCTCCTCTCTCCTTCTCACTCTAATTCTCTAAATATTTCCCCTCTCTCCTCCTCTCCGACTGCTCTTCCCCTCCCTCTCCCCCCACCCCTCCTTCTCTTCCCCTCTCTCTTCCCCCTCCCTTCCTTCTCATCCTCTTCCACTCTTCCCCTCACTCTCTAAACCTCTGTTCTCTCTCCCTTTCCCTCTCTTAATCTCCTGTGTATACTCCGCCATGAGATTCATAATTGACAATGACCTTTCATGCTCTTAACTAAATCCTAGCTTCTCCACTATGCGTCCTCTTGTCTCAACAAAGGCAAAAGATTCACGGTGAAATATGCACGTGTAACTGTTAAACTTGTACTGACAAAAATGCGTAGATACACTGATAGACAAAAGGCATAGGAAAATACTCGAAAATACGAACACACACATGGGAATACGAATGCATGGTAAAATACGTATGTAAAAATGTATGTTAACATTTTCTGACTGACTTATGAAAATACTCGAGAATATCTACGAGTGCACTGATATACAGTATGCAAATAGTTGAAAGTCATCGGAAGTACATGTAAACACTCATATAGACACATGGAAACTCACAGAAATACAAACATACGCA
>NC_061824.1:2232443-2234943 GCF_019202785.1 Penaeus chinensis
TCTTCGTATTCGCACTTTCACAAACATTTTTTTTTTTCACAGAAGCAACAAATGAATCTTCTTTCCATTAAAACAACAACAACAACAACAACAACAACAACAACAACAAAACATTTAAATCAAGCCGTGACAGCTATCTTTGCGAAGTGATAAAATTATTACCCGTGTCTGCGTTTCTGTGTTTCTTATTTGGCGTTTTAAATATGCGTTTGAGATGTTTGTTTTTAGGTAAGATTCTCTGTTTTTCGTCTTTTTTTCTTTTGTTTATTGGGTTTAAGTTGCCGTCTATTTTGTCTTTTTTTTCCCCGTCTTCTTCTCTCTCCCTTTTGTTTTATTTATTGTTTTTTCTTATGTCTTTTTCTCTTTATATTTACCCTTCTCCCTCTCTCTTTCTCTCCCTCCCTGCCCCCCCCCTTTCTCTCGCTCTTTCTCTCGCTCTCTCTCTCTCTCTCTTTCTCTCTCTCTCCTTCTCTCTCTCTCTCTCTGTTCTCCATCTCCCTTCCTTCCCTCCCCTTGATTATTTACCATCTTCCTTTTCATAAACATTATACTCACACGATTTATTGATAGATTACTATATCGAAAATTCTTCAGAAAAAAAGGATAAGACATCTTTACCGATTGTATTTTGACAATTTATTTTACAGTTTTTATTATCTCTACTTCTCTCTATCATTCTCTCACTTTTCTGATTACCTTTCCCCCATTTAGCTTTTTGGTCTCTCTATCTCTTTCTCTTACCTTTTTATTCCTTTGCTCTCTCTCTCTCTCTCTCTCTCTCTCTCTCTCTCTCTCTCTCTCTCTCTCTCTCTCTCTCTCTCTCTCTCTCTCTCTCTCTCTCTCCTTCTCTATCCCTTTGCTCTCTCTCTCTCTCTCTCTCTCTCTCTCTCTCTCTCTCTCTCTCTCTCTTCCTTCTCCCTTTTCTCCCTCTGCTCTCTCTCTCTCTCTCTCTCTCTCTCTCTCTCTCTCTCTCTTCCTTCTCCTTTTATCCCTTTGCTCTCTCTCCCTCTCCCTCTCTGTCTATCTATTTCTCTGTTTCTCTATTTCTCTTTTTCTCTTGGAAATATATAGAGAGTAAACGAATTTCCAGGGTTATGCCAGCCGTTGCAAGTGTATGATGTATGGCGCGTTTTAAAGCGGGGAGTGGTGTGTCCGTAGAGTTTTTCGACTAAGCTCCATTTTCGCTGTGGGTTTTGTGTGATGTTCGATTTGTTCCGGGCGAAAATGGAGAAAAGAGTCTATATATGTGTGTGTGTGTGTGTGTGTGTGTGTGTGTGTGTGTGTGTGTGTGTGTGTGTGTGTGTGTGTGTGTGTGTGTGTGTGTGTGTGTGTGTGTGTGTGTGTGTACATATATATGTACCTATATATATATGTACATATATATATATGTATATATATATATATATATATATATATATATATATATATATATATATATATATATATATAAATATACATACACACACATATATGTAAACACGTAGAAATGCATATAAAAATATATCCATTTATAGATAAATGTGTATAAATATGTATATATATGTGTGTATATATATATATATATATATATATATATATATATATATATATACATATACACATACATATTTGTATTTATATTTATTCATATAATTATTTATTTATTTATTCATCTATTTGTTTATCTATTAATTATGTTTCCTTGAAATGTGTATGTGATTATACGCGTCTTAATTCACTCATACATTCGAACACCCGCAATCGATAGCAGCATGTTGTTTTCTTGTGGACAAGTCGCCTTTAGTCATTTTTGGTAAAACACTCTTGATAGAAAAAAAAAGAGTGTTGCATATAAAGGAAATCCAGTTGTCTATTTTAAAATTAAGATTTCTCTATGATCGGATCAACTTAAAAAAAAAAATGTATATATATATACGTATATGCATTTATACATATATGCGTTATAATTTCAGATAATGGAATGAATCTGAACAATGCAACTCATCATTTCTCTATCCCTTTTTTATGTTTCATATATTTATTTGATTTATTCAATATTTTTTTTTTTTGCCTCGATTAATTTCCATTTTTTTGTGAGGGGTGTGGGAAGGGAGGGAGGAGGGAGGAGGAAAGAGGGAGGAAGGAAAGAGGGAGGGAGGAAGGGGAAGGAGAGGTGGGAGAAGGGGACGAAGGGAGAGAGTGAGGGAGAGGAGGAGTGGGAAGAGGGAAGGAAGGAGGGAGAAGGAGGGAAGGGAGGAAGAAAAGGAGGGGTGGGAGGAGGGAAGGAAGGAGGGAGAAGGAGGGAAGGGAGGAAGAAGAGGAGGGGTGGCAGGAGGAAAGGGGGAGGGAGAAAGAGGGAAGGAAGGAAGAAGACGAGGGGGGGAGGAGGGAAGGAAGGAGGGAGAAGGAGGAAAGGAAGGAAGAAGAGGGGGGCTTGGAGGAGGGAAGGAAGGAGGGAGTAGGAGGGAAGGAAGGAAGAAGAGGAGGGGTGGAAGGAGGGAAGGGGGAGGGAGAAGGAGGG
>NC_061824.1:2237671-2240171 GCF_019202785.1 Penaeus chinensis
TACTATTGTAATTAATCACATTGATTATGCAATTTGTATGACCGTGTTCCTTTACTTCTTTAAAACTACTATTGTTCAAATTTTAATCATAAAAACTACCATTTTATGATTGAAATTATCTTGCTTAATTTTGCCATTACGGTCTGCAAGTATCTTATATTAATCCATCAATTAAAGATAATATTATTATTCTTTTTCAATTTCCAGATATGCTATTTTTATCGATCACGATTTAACATTTTCATCATTGTCATCACTGCATCTAACATCATTTCTAATAACAGTGCCATTGTCACTCGAAAAGTCATTAGTCATCTTTACAGCCTAATTAAGAAAGGTAATCATCATTGCCATCATTATCAGCCTCATGTCATTTGAAAGTGTGCGTTTTATCCCTAATTAGGCTTACGGCACTGGAGTGAGTAAATTGCGATGCCTGTCTATTTATCTATCTATCTGTCTAGCAATCTATATATTTGTCTATCTGTCTGTCTATTTTCCTGTCTATCAGTCTGTTTGTCTGTCTCTCCATTTACACACACACACACACACACACACACACACACACACACACACACACACACACACACACACACACACACACACACATACACACACACACACACACACAAACACACACACACACACACACACATGCACACACACACACACACACACACACACACACACACACACACACACACACACACACACACACACACACACACACACACACACACATATACATATATATACATATATATATATATATATATATATATATATATATATATATATACATAACATATATATATATAAAATACACATATATATATGCAAATATACATATATATATACGTATTTATGTATGTATGCATTTATCTATGTATATTTCTTGACATTTTTCAGAGCTTTATTATCGCAAGAAATTACAGAGAGAATACTTTAGAAATAGGAAAAATAACTCTAAAAACATGGAATACTGAATGGAGCTGTAGATCCACTTTTTAAAAAAATTGCTTGCAGTTGATTGAGACTTTAGAAACTCCTTTTTAAAACCACAGAAACGGAATCGAACACAGTCATTACAGTAGTTGTAAAGAACCTGCGAATATTTTATATATCTAAAAAAAAAAAAAAAAAAAACGAATGGGTTTCCTTTTATTTTAATTCACCTGGCAATAAATAGTTCGTCTACCTCAGCGATCCTTTTTTTTTTTTTTTTTAGTTAAAAGAGAAAGTATTATAATAGTAATAATAGCGTGTCTCAGTCTGTGCCTTCGAAAGATCTGTTTGTCCCTGACTTCGTCCACAATAAAACTTTTCCTTTCATTAATTTCGAGAAAGTTTCGAGCCCAACTTTTCATAACAATTTGAGCTTATTTTTACGGAATCGCATAATTTGTCTTCTCACGATGTTTACAAGTTTCAAACAAACAAATCTTGTCTGTAAGAAATCTGCATTCATCTTTAGGACAGTTCTTGTGTGTAAATACGAATTAATTAATTCATAGACAAACCCTCCCTCTCCTCCTCCCTCTCCTCCTCCCTCTCCCTCCCTTTCTCCCTCCTCCTCCCCCTCCCCTTCCCTCTCTTCCTCTCCCTCCTTTTCTCCCTCCTCCTCCCCCTCCCCTTCCCTCTCTCCCTCTCCCTCCCTCCCCTCCCTCTCCCCCTCCCTCTCTCCCTCCCCCTCCCCCTCCCTCTCTCTTTCCCCCTCCCCCTCCTTCTCTCCCTCCTCCTTCCCCCAACCTCCCTCCTCCTCTTTCTCTCCCACCCATGGAGTTTACACGCCCGAATGCATTCTTTAGGCCTATTCAATTTTAAAGAAAATAGGACAAAGAAAGAAAGATAACAAAAAAAGAAAACGCAGGAGAGAAAATCGTTGCATCGCCTATTCAATGAGACTAAAAAAAAGGAAAAAAGAAGAAAATATGCCGTTCTCCCTCTCTCTCCCTCTCTCTCTCCCTCTCTTTCTCCTTCTCTCTCTCTCCCTCCCTTTCTCTCTCTCTCTTTCTCTCTCTCTCTCCTTTCTCTCTTTCTATCTCTCTCTCTTTCTCTATCTCTCTCTCTCTCTCTCTCTCTCTCTCTCTCTCTCTCTCTCTCTCTCTCTCTCTCTCTCTCTCTCTCTCCCTCTCCCTCTCCCTCTCCCTCTCCCTCTTCTTCTTCTTCTTCTTCTTCTTCTTCTTCTTCTTCTTTTCTTTTTCTTTTTTAACGCCAGCGGGCTCGTCCACCCAGCCCACCGAACGCAATATGCACTCATGTGAACAACCTTTCATTCACTCTATGCTTCATGTTTTCAACCGAAGACGTTTCCATTTACCCGAACACATTTCCCACGCGTCCGAACACGCTCGATTGCTTTTATATTATTATTTTTCTCTTTTTCTTTCTTTCTTTTTTTTTTCACCTCTCTCAATTTTGATTCCCGAGTCACTGTCTCTCCGACACATACTCGTGCTGACGCCCCGTTCTATCCACCGTAAGGAGCTTGTCGATAAGT
>NC_061824.1:2260171-2267671 GCF_019202785.1 Penaeus chinensis
CATTACAAACTGTACTGACCTGGCAATACAATCTATACCGAAGCCTGATTCTTGCAGTCACAATATCACACTGTCTTGTTCTTGTTTTATATAAACCATAGATGAAGGAATCTTGCCTAAACCGGTCATAGTGCTTTATGCTACAGCTTTCAGGGCGCTGAGAATTAATCAACTCAGTCAAGTCCTCTCTGAAGGAGGCTTTAATGATGTAGAAAATCCTAGAAAGAGGTATCCCAAGATCTATGTCCACACTTTGTTTGTCACATGCTGACTTTGCTAGGCGATCAGCATGATCATGCCTAGGGATTCCAACATGCGATGGAATCCACACAAAACGTATATTATGGCCTCGTTCTTTTGCACGATACACGTTTATCCTGATGTCATTTGCAACATTTCCCGCACCTTTGTCTAGAGTGTTCAGAGCCTGGAGAGCACTCTGTGAATCGCAGAAAATGACCCCTGAGCCTTGTTTCAATAGAAATTCGGTGGCCATGAGTATTCCTGCCAACTCGGTTTGCATAGTGCTAGCCCAGTCATGAACCCTCCTACAATCCTGGTGCTGCAAAATATTGTTTTTATATACAACAAAAGCGCATCCTGCTCTGCACCCAGACTGCAAGGATCCGTCAGTGTAGCATTCATATACATTGGAAAGAGTGTCTAGATGCTCATTTATACTTGCAAGTGCATACTGTTTAAGTATAGCAGGGGGGGCACTGTCTTTTTTGGGGGCAGTCGTATAATATACACTTAGGTCCGACATTTTCCACGGTGGTACAGAACGTCCATGTAGGGTCTTAGTTATGGGAATGTTCAGCTGAGCTAAGTGTTTACACGTCACTTGTAACCATGAATTTGAGTATGAATCGGTGTTGTTATTCAAAGTTAGCTCTTCTATTCTGTGTTTTAGTTGTCTTTGGAACTCTGTACAATGGAGGGGTTCTCTAATTGATTTGACACTAAATGTGGTATTTATGTATAATATTCTTTCATAAACAGAAGGCAAATTAAGTTCTGTCCTCATATTCACAATCCTTGTTGTTCTAGGGGCACCAAGAATGATCCTCATGGCTTCATTTTGGACACTTTCTAGACTAGTCAACTCTGATTCCTTGAACAATACTAGGTGCAACGCATGGTAATCTATGACCGACCTTATGTATGACAAGTAAAAGATTCTCGCAATATTGACATTAATACCATGGTCTTTGCCGACAAGTGTCTTAAGTGGCTTCAGTCGCTCCCACAGCCTTTTCTTCAGGTTTCTAATGAACTCTGAATCATTAACAATCACCCCAAGGTATTTGTATTGATGGCAGAGATCTAGCTCAACGTCATCTATATGAAACCTTGGCAGAGGGATTGTCTGTGGGTTAAGTGCCTTTGTTTTTTCAGATGAAATTATCAAGCCACACTCAGTAGCCCTTGCAGAAAGTATATCTAGAATCTCTTGCATTCTCTCCTCGGATGAGGATTTAATACAAATGTCATCGGCATAGCAAATAATGGAGTCATTGCCTGCAAGTGGTATATCGCCCAGTAATCTATGCATTAGGATATTAAATAGCATGGGACTAAGTACGCCTCCCTGAGGTGTGCCGAGTTCAAATACTTTTGTATGAGTACTTTTAATGCCCCTGAAGAGAACCTGAGCCGATCGATTCGACAGATACATTTGAATCCATGTTAACAGTTTTCCCTGAATACCAAAGCTAGCTAGTTGCTCAAGGATAATTTCCCTGTTGGGTTTGAGTTTGTTAAGTACTCTGCAAAACAGTGCTGACTGCTACGCCCTGGGAGAAATCCATACAGTCTGGAGGATAACTTAGCATTTATGCGATACATGAGCCTGTTCAGAATTATTCTCTCAAGTACTTTGCACAGACAGGAGGTCAAGGAAATGGGTCTGTATTTATCAGTATTGGGTTTGGGTATAGGAATGATTAAGCTTTTAGTCCAGGAGCTTGGGAGGATTCCTTGTGATAGGCTGAGTCTATACAGATGTAAAAGTGGGTTGCCTGGTACCTGAGCAATGTGACGAAGGACGCTGTAAGTAATGCCGTCCTCGCCAGGGGCGGTTGCCTTACCTTTCAGAAGGGCATTGCTTAGTTCCCACTCGGTTATTTCGACAAAGTCGGAGGGGTCAATAGCAGCACATGCTATTGCTATATTGAAATTTCTATCTATTTTCGACTTGTTGAGCTGATTTTTTATCCCTTGTGGAAGTGAGTGTACTTGAGAATTTCCTGCCCACTGCTCTAGCAGCATATTAGCCTGTTCCTGTGGACTGTGGAACTGCGGTGTTGTGAGGGCTTTACCTGTCAGTCTATTAATTTTTCTCCATACGTCAGCTATAGAAGTTTGACTATTGATACTTTGCAGAAATTGTTCCCAGTATTTACTACGAATCTGAGTTTTTAAATCTCTGAATTCCTTGGTGGCTTTCATAAACTGCAGAAGATTATCTGTCGTCTTATTATCTTTATAGCAATTAGCAAGCTCCTGAACCCGTATATATTCCTTTGCCAGAATTGGGTCATTGATCCACCTCGGTGCATGGGAGGTCTGGGGCCTCTTTTTCTTTGAGAGTTTTCTTGAACAGACCCAAGTGTCATAGTAGTCAGTGACAACTTTGATTAGATCCTGAGAAAATTTCTCAACAGATGTTACTTCATAGGTGTTATACCAGTCATAGACCCGTGCCTTGAAGTGATGCTCCAGGCCCGGTGGGATAATCATTCGGAGCCTAGGTGATCTAGTGGCTGAATTGGTGTCTACAGTATAATCTGTTCGTATTGCAAAGTGGTCACTAACTAACTCTCGCACCAGTGAAGTACAGACATTACCATGAACTAAATTTTTGCCAAATACATAGTCTAATCTGCCACCTCCCAAATGAGTCTCTGCTTCTGTGTCATATACTGTCAGTGATCTACTATTGATAAAATGTTTGAATTCTTCCCCATTACTATTACGTTGGTTGTCTCCAAAGTGTGGATGCCTTGCATTGAAGTCGCCCATACATAACGTGCTTTGGTTGTGAAAATTGGGGAGAGAACTAGCCAGAAATTTGGAGTATCTGGCATATACATTATACAGTGAAAAATAGCCAGTGGCAGTCTGAATTTTTAAATGAAATTGAACATCAGTGTTCTCGGATTTTTTAACTAATTTATGTGGCAGTGTTACCTTCACATATGTCAATAATCCAGTCATGGCTGTATTCACATATGAATAGTATCCCGGAATTGCAGGTGCTATTTTCATCTTAGCAGCAGCAGCAAAAGGTTCTTGCACGCAAATAACATCAGTATTGTATTTACGGATATAAAACTCTAGGTCATTCAGCCTAGGCTTTATACTACGCATATTCCATGATATAAATTTGATTGTCCGTTTATCCATAAGTGAGTAGTGTTCTATTAGGCAATCTGTACCTCATGCTGTTATATCCTCTAATATTACAAATTATAGATTCACATAAACATATAGCTTTATGATTGTGGATTTCATTACAGATGGTAGTCTTAAACATAAAAGTACTTTTAACCATTTCAAACATTTGATCTTAGCTTTGTTCCACAAAGGATTTTTTAGTTTAGTTCTTTATTTACCACCCTGGCTAACTGCACAGGCGTGGGCAAGCTGTGGTACATTTAATGCATGGTCATAACATTACATAGTGTTACATTTGAATTTTAGCCTATAACATTGCTATGAGTACTTATATCAGTTTAAGGAAAGGAACAATTGCACAGTCCTTTATCCACTCATCTGCCACGCCGGCATATAGCTTGGGCGTGGGAAAGCATTAATACATTTTATATTCGGTTATGTGATACTACATTCCAAATTTAGGATACAACATAAGTATATCTTCTAGGGCATCAGATGATATAAAGTAGTTACATAGTTCTCCGTACCTCATGCTAGGTGGCCTGAAAGGCTGTATCACATGGCACTCTGAGATATAATGTACAAGTGTTCGCTTATATTCTTCATTACACAGTTTACACTTAGTTTCTTCGACATTACAAACTGTACTGACCTGCCAATACAATCTATACCCAAGCCTGATTCTTGCAGTCACAACATCACACTGTCTTGTTCTTGTTTTATATAAACCATAGATGAAGGAATCTTGCCTAAACCGGTCATAGTGCTTTATGCTACAGCTTTCAGGGCGCTGAGAATTAATCAACTCAGTCAAGTCCTCTCTGAAGGAGGCTTTAATGATGTAGAAAATCCTAGAAAGAGGTATCCCAAGATCTATGTCCACACTTTGTTTGTCACATGCTGACTTTGCTAGGCGATCAGCATGATCATGCCTAGGGATTCCAACATGCGATGGAATCCACACAAAACGTATATTATGGCCTCGTTCTTTTGCACGATACACGTTTATCCTGATGTCATTTGCAATATTTCCCGCACCTTTGTCTAGAGTGTTCAGAGCCTGGAGAGCACTCTGTGAATCGCAGAAAATGACCCCTGAGCCTTGTTTCAATAGAAATTCGGTGGCCATGAGTATTCCTGCCAACTCGGTTTGCATAGTGCTAGCCCAGTCATGAACCCTTCTACAATCCTGGTGCTGCAAAATATTGTTTTTATATACAACAAAAGCGCATCCTGCTCTGCACCCAGACTGCAAGGATCCGTCAGTGTAGCATTCATATACATTGGAAAGAGTGTCTAGATGCGCATTTATACTTGCAAGTGCATACTGTTTAAGTATAGCAGGGGGGGCACTGTCTTTTTTGGGGGCAGTCGTATAATATACACTTAGGTCCGACATTTTCCACGGTGGTACAGAACGTCCATGTAGGGTCTTAGTTATGGGAATGTTCAGCTGAGCTAAGTGTTTACACGTCACTTGTAACCATGAATTTGAGTATGAATCGGTGTTGTTATTCAAAGTTAGCTCTTCTATTCTGTGTTTTAGTTGTCTTTGGAACTCTGTACAATGGAGGGGTTCTCTAATTGATTTGACACTAAATGTGGTATTTATGTATAATATTCTTTCATAAACAGAAGGCAAATTAAGTTCTGTTCTCATATTCACAATCCTTGTTGTTCTAGGGGCACCAAGAATGATCCTCATGGCTTCATTTTGGACACTTTCTAGACTAGTCAACTCTGATTCCTTGAACAATACTAGGTGCAGCGCATGGTAATCTATGACCGACCTTATGTATGACAAGTAAAAGATTCTCGCAATATTGACATTAATACCATGGTCTTTGCCGACAAGTGTCTTAAGTGGCTTCAGTCGCTCCCACAGCCTTTTCTTCAGGTTTTTAATGAACTCTGAATCATTAACAATCACCCCAAGGTATTTGTATTGATGGCAGAGATCTAGCTCAACGTCATCTATATGAAACCTTGGCAGAGGGATTGTCTGTGGGTTAAGTGCCTTTGTTTTTTTCAGATGAAATTATCAAGCCACACTCAGTAGCCCTTGCAGAAAGTATATCTAGAATCTCTTGCATTCTCTCCTCGGATGAGGATTTAATACAAATGTCATCGGCATAGCAAATAATGGAGTCATTGCCTGCAAGTGGTATATCGCCCAGTAATCTATGCATTAGGATATTAAATAGCATGGGAGTAAGTACGCCTCCCTGAGGTGTGCCGAGTTCAAATACTTTTGTATGAGTACTTTTAATGCCCCTGAAGAGAACCTGAGCCGATCGATTCGACAGATACATTTGAATCCATGTTAACAGTTTTCCCTGAATACCAAAGCTAGCTAGTTGCTCAAGGATAATTTCCCTGTTTGCAATATCAAAAGCAGATTTAAGATCAAGAAATACGGTTTGCATGCCTGGGTTTGAGTTTGTTAAGTACTCTGCAAAACAGTGCTGACTGCTACGCCCTGGGAGAAATCCATACAGTCTGGAGGATAACTTAGCATTTATGCGATACATGAGCCTGTTCAGAATTATTCTCTCAAGTACTTTGCACAGACAGGAGGTCAAGGAAATGGGTCTGTATTTATCAGTATTGGGTTTGGGTATAGGAATGATTAAGCTTTTAGTCCAGGAGCTTGGGAGGATTCCTTGTGATAGGCTGAGTCTATACAGATGTAAAAGTGGGTTGCCTGGTACCTGAGCAATGTGACGAAGGACGGTAGTTGAATCGTGGGTTGTATCCCCGTGGACTTTTGGACTGGCCATATTTTGGTAATACCTTTTTTTGGTTACCTTTCTTTATCTTTATATACATTTTATTTCGATACAGCAATCTATTTATATATCAGTCTATAAATCTATTTATATATCCATTTATCTATTCTTACCTATTAACCTATATACATGACTTTAAAATTGTATATATGTATATTACACCTGTCCATCTATCTATTAGTTTTTCTATATCTTTACGAATGTATTTATATATATAGTTATATCCACTATCTGTGTGTTTGCGTTAGTATGTATGTATGTGTATTTTATGTGTGTGTGTGTGTGTATTTGTATGTGTGTATGTGTGAGTGTGTGTGTGTGTGTACTTGTATGTATGTATATGCTTGTTTGTATGTGTGTATGTGTATGTATTTTTATGTGTGTATGTGTATTTATCTGTATGTGTGTATGTGTATGTATTTTTATGTGTGTATGTGCATGTATTTTTATGTGTGTATGTGCATGTATTTTTATGTGTGTATGTGTATTTATCTGTATGTGTCTATGTGCATGTATTTTTATGTGTGTATGTGTATTTATCTGTATGTGTGTATGCGCATGTATTTTTATGTGTGTATGTGCATGTATTTTTATGTGTGTATGTGCATGTATTTTTATGTGTGTATGTGCATGTAATTTTATGTGTGTATGTGCATGTATTTGTATGTGTGTATGTGCATTTAATGTATATGTGTATGTACGTATTAGGCATGAATTTCGTCGTGTCTATCTGCCTGACATTTCCCTTCCATATCTTTATCTAAGTGTGATAACTTGCTCTCCATTTACCTTATATTTCTGTCCGTTTTCCCACGGAATCTTTTCTGTCCTCTCCTATTTCAATTCCTCACACCCTTCTTCTCATTTCCTTTAGTTTGTTATCTTCTCTCTCCCTCTGCCTCTCTGTCTTTCTCTCTCTCTCTGTCTCTCTGTCTTTCTCTCTCCCTCTGTCTCTCTGTCTTTCTCTCTTTTCTCTCTCTCTCTCTCTCTCTCTCTCTCTCTCTCTCTCTCTCTCTCTCTCTCTCTCTCTCTACGTTATGCATTTACATATGAAAGGTGGTTATAAATCATATTTTGCCTTCTCTTTCTCTTCTTCTTCGTCTTCTATTTCTTCGCATTTTTCTTTCTCTTCTTCCTTATCTTCTTCGTCTCCTTCTTATGATTCATATTCTGTTTCCCTTTCTTCCTCTTCTTCTTCATCTTCTTTTCTACTTACTTCATATTCTTCCTCTTACTCCTCTTATTGTTTTCCTACTTTTCTGCATCATTCTCCTCTTCTTTATATACTTCTTATCATTCTTCTTCTTTGTTT
>NC_061824.1:2287671-2290171 GCF_019202785.1 Penaeus chinensis
CCCATCACCACCCTCCCCTCCCCTTCCCCATCACCACCCCCTCCCTCCCCCTTCCCCATCACCCTCCCTCCCTTCCCCTTCCCGATCACCCCCCTCCCTTCCCCTTCCCGATCACCCCCCTCCCTTCCCCTTCCCCACCACCACCCCCTTCCCTTCCCCTTCCCGATTACCCCCCTCCCTTTCCCTTTCCCCATCACCCCCCCCCTCCCTTCCCCTTCCCCATCACCCCCCTCCCTTCCCCTTCCCCATCACCCCCCTCCCCTCCCCTCCCTCCCCCAACCAACCCCACTTTTCCACCGGCCTTTGTTTCACGTCAAGAATATGTTTCCTCTTGATATTTATACCATCTGCTTCTTTTCACCGGCGAGAACAATAACACAAGAGAGTTTTTTTGTTTTGTTTTTGTCTTTACTTGTTATTGTTTTTTTATTACGTTGTTCTTGTTGTTCTTTGTTAGTGTTGTTAATATCATCATCGTTATTGTTATTGTTGTTGTTGTTATTATTATTATTATTGTTATTATTTCCATTATTATTAATGTTATTATTATTATTACTATTATTATTATCATTATTATTATTATCATTATTATTATTATTATTATAATTATTATTGTTGTTATCATTATTATTACTATTATTATTGTTATTGTCAATATTATTATTATTATTATTATATTTATTATTATTATTATTATTATTATTATATTTATTATTATTATTATTATTATATCTATTATTATTATTATTATTATTATTATTACCATTACTATTATTATCATTATTGTTATTATCATCATCATTATTAGTTTCGTTGGCATTGTTAATGGTGTTTCACTGATATCATCATGATTATCATGAATTAACATCTTAATCTTCATCATCGTATATCACTATTATGATCATCGTTGTTATTGTTATCATTGTTTTTGTATTCGCTATGATAATCAGACTGACCTTTTTTATATAATCAATGCGATTAAAGTGACAGCGATTTAAGACAAGGATGAAAACAAAGAGAAACAAGGAAGCAATTAAATCAATCCCCCCCCCCTCCTCCTCTCTCCTCCTACTTCCCCCCCCCCCTCAACCCATTATCCCTATTCTTGATACCCCTCCCCCCCTCCCCCCTTCAATCTAGTTTTTTCTCCTCCCCCTCTCCCCCTCCCCCCCCCCCATCAGGTTCAGCGGTCCCCCCCCCTCTTAACCCCCCCCCTATTTAAGAGCTCTCTCCCCTCCTCCCCCTCCCGTCCTTGGCATCCCTTTAACCCCTCCCCCCCCCACCTTGACTTAAGAACTTACCCCTCCCCTTAAGATTCACTCCCCCCCCCCTCCTCCTCTTCCCACTCCTCTCTCTCCCTTAATACCCACTCCCTTTATCCACCCTTCTCCTATCCCCCTTCTTTTCCATTATCTATATTATTCACTCATTCATTCATTTTTCTCTCTCCTCCTTTATTTCTCTTTCGTATGCCTCTTCGTGTCTCTGCCTATCTCTGTTTCTCGCTCTTATTCTTTCATTCTATCTATTTTTCTTTTCATGTATCTATAAATCTGCACGTATCCAATTTGGCTGTTTACGTAACCCTTTTTTATATATTTATTTTTGGGTCTGTGAATTATATGAATATATTGATCCATAAATCTCGACTTTCGTATCATCTTTTTCGATTTTTTTGTTAATTTATTCATCTGTCTATCTGTCTGTTTGTTCGTCTATTTTTATATCTGTCTATTCATTTAGTTATCTAGGCATACATACACACACACATACACACAAACACACACGCACACACATACACAAATATATATGTGTGTGTGTGTGTATGTGTGTGTGTGTGTGTGTGTGTGTGTGCATATATTTATGTATATATATATATATATATATATATATATATATATATATATATATATATATATATATATATATATACATATATATATACATATATATATATATATATATATATATATATATATATATAGACTCACACATACACACACACACATATTTACATATATCTATCTACCTATGTATCTATCTATACACACATACACACACACACACACAGATATATATATATATATATATATATATATATATATATATATATATATATATATATATACATACATATATATATATCCCCTCACTCCCCCTCTCCTCTACACCTAACACGCCTGGTTTGCTTCCAACTCTCAGATTAGTGGAAGCAATTAAGGCTCGAGTCACGGAAAGAGCCGCGGAATTATAGCCTTTACGATAATGCCGAACTAAAGCGTTGCGTAACACATCATTATTCCCAATGCTGGTTTTGTGTGTGGAAGGGGAGGGGAGGGGGAGGAAAGGGAAGGGGGAGGGGGGGAGAGGGAGGAGGAGGGAAGGGGTGGAGGGGAGGAGGAGGAGGAGGAGGGAAGGGGAAGAGGAGGTGGAGGAGGAGGGAAGAGGAGGAGGTGGGGAGGAGGAGGAGGAGGGGGAGGAGGAGAAGGAGGAGGTGGGG
>NC_061824.1:2295171-2300171 GCF_019202785.1 Penaeus chinensis
TATATATGTGTGTGTGTGTTTGTGTATATTTATTCATTTACATATATATAGATAGATAGATAGATAGATAGATAGATAGATGGATATAGATGTATTTGTATACCTATATCTATTTATTCATCTTTCTCTCTCTCTCTCTCACTCTCTCTCTCTCTCTCTCTCTCTCTCTCTCTCTCTCTCTCTCTCTCTCTCTCTTTTCTCTCTTTCTCTCTCTATCTATCTATCTATCTATCTATCTATCTCTCTCTCTCTCTCTCTCTCTCTCTCTCTCTCTCTCTCTCTCTCTCTCTCTCTCTATCTATCTATCTATATATATATCTATCTCTTTCTCTCTCTCTCTCTCTCTCTCTCTCTCTCTCTCTCTCTCTCTCTCTCTCTCTCTCTCTCTCTCTCTCTCTCTCTCTCTCTCTCTCTCTCTCTCTCTCTCTCTCTCTCTCTCTCTCTCTCTCTGACACACATACAGACATAGATATAAATTTGGAGAGATGTTATGGTGTGTTTGTGTGTGTGTTTGTGTGTACCGTTGCTCCTTTATTATAGGATATATAAGTGAGATAGCAATATTGTATCAAAATATATTTGAGAGGTTAATAGACACTATAACTATACACGTATTTAAATCCAGACAATTGAAGAAAATGACACTTATCGCGAAAAATAAAAAATATATGAGACACTCAAAACGTCCGAAAGAAGTATTTGGGAATAACTAGAGACTGAATAGCCTGGCGTATGAATGGAAGCTCATGAATTATACATAAGTGTGAATGACTCCTGGTATATACATGAGTCACCCCGGTAATGCTTTCCCATTTTCTAAGTGAAGGAGAGGGAGAAGGAGAAAAAAAAGGGATGTCGCCGTTTTCTTTTCATCGCTTTTTGAGATTAAAGCAAAACTCCGATGAAAGAAAACGGGGATGTCTAAAATAAAGAAAAAAAAAATCCGAAAATAAAAAAAAACATCGACCATATCTCAGGAATACATCGATCAGGGAGGCCAAGATATCGTCTTTCTCGCCTTTCAGATTAAAGATCAAAGTCGATTGCAACAAAGGACCTGTTGTTACATCGCATCCGATGCCGGGGTACGTGTCTTTATTATGTTTACTTAAGTCTTCCCTCTTACCCTTAACCTCCGTCCCAAACACAAAGAAAACGGGGGTTGGACGTCTATATGCACAGGGAAGGTAAGGGAGGGAGTGAATGGGAGAGAAAAGGAGAGAGAGAGAGAGAGAGAGAGAGAGTGAAAGAGAGGACATCGACACGAAGGCTTTGAATGACAGAGAATGCGATAAAGAGACGAGATTGAAGTGGCGACGATAAAAAGAGGGAGAAGTGAATATGCTATGAATCTCAGATGCGAACAGATGTTGAACCGGCTGCGATAGAGTAATCGACCGCGCCGATAGACAAACAAACACACATGTCCCCTATCTCTCTTGTGAATATTCATGCCCATGTAGGTTTACTTTGGATGGAAAGGGGGAAAAAGGCAAATCGAAACATACACACACACAGATAGAGACATAATTCTTAAATATTTGGAAAATGAAAAAAAATGTTCAAAGGATGCAACGATCAATCTATATAATTTATTTTCTCATCTCTGGCGGCCTTGTGAGCAAGAGATTTGTTTAGTTGCTTGTTTAGAGTGCGAGGGTTAGTCTCCCCCTCTTTCCGGATTGCAACTTTATTGAAATGCATTTGCATCACTCTCTCTCTCTCGTGCGCTCGCTTGCACTGCATATACTTGCCTATATGCATAAATGCATGCAAATATACAAATACATACAAACACACATATATGTGTGTATATATGTATACACACATACATGTACATATGTGTGTGTGTATGTATGTATATATATACATATATATATACATATATATATACATATATATATACATATATATATATATATATATGTGTGTGTGTGTGTGTGTGTGTGTGTGTGTGTGTGTGTGAGTGTGTGTGTGTGTATACATATATATACATAGATATATATGATTATATATATATATATATGTGTGTGTGTGTGTGTGTGTGTGTGTGTAAGTACATACATATATATATATATATATATATATATATATATATATGTGTGTGTGTGTGTGTGTGTGTGTGTGTGTGTGTGTGTGTGTGTGTGTGCATATATAGATACATACATATATATTTATATACATAAATACATATATAAATATAGATAGATAGATAGAGAGCGAGCGGATTCTTAGAATTCTAAGATTTCCTCTCCATCTCTCTCTCCCTCTTACACATGCATACTCACCTTCTCCCTCAAATATCCTTTAACAAAAAAGCTACAAAGCTCAAGCTCATCTCCATAGAGCTCTGACTATTTTTCTAACGACTGACAATTTCGTGACGTCACCAATTTGGTCGCTCTGACGTCATAGAGAGAGACCCATCCAGGCTCAAAAAAATGTAATGTATCTTTCTCCTCTCACCAACTCTTCACTTTTAATTATTTCGTTTGTTGGTCCAATGGCTCTCTGGATTCTGGATTTAGGAAAGTTATCAGTAATAATACCAAGAACACTCAAGCGTTCCTAGAAATTTAAGTTTGAATAGCCATTCTCCCGCGCGATCACTATTTCCCCAACTTATTCGAAACATGTCTGTAACTAGTGTCGTTACGTAGAAGCCACGTGTTTCGAAAACAGCTAATAACCGGGAAATGAGGAAATGCATAATGCCACGTTAATAATGATATCGTATATTCAGCTGACAGCCAATAATTCGGTATGCAACTGCTTTAACACAGTGGATAATAGGAAACGCTTGTTGACTAAACGACTGTTTCGGACACGTCGCATAAACAAACACGCTGATTGGTTAAGAATCAGATGAGCTTCGATATGATTGGTTAATATTTATCAATGGGTTTTGAGTGGCATGTGTCATACGATTCTCGTGGTCAGGGAAGACGATATATATTTCAGTTATTTACCTCTTCTTTCCAATTATCTCTTACCCTTTTGTATCTGTCTGTCTTGTCTCCTTACACGAGTAGTTATAAAACAGAATGAGCGAATCCACAAAGCAAAGTATGTAAATGATGTTTCGAAGTGTAGCTTTAAAGGGCGTTGCAGACTTTGCATCGTTGACATATTCAATATCATTCTTCCTTTCATCCTAGTCTGTTGTAATTACTTTTTTCCTTCCACCTTCTCTATTTCTCTACTGACCTGTCCATACGTTTACTATTCTATGTCTCTCTCGCTTTTTTTTTTTTTTGTAGCATATAACTGTGTCTGTTTGTATATCTATCTATATATGTACCCATCTATATATCTGTGTATCAGTATATCTGTCTATCTGTATATCTATTATATCTGTTCACCTATATCTCTGTCTGTCTGCATCTATATATCTATATACTTATCTATATATGTTTTTATCTCTTTTCTTCCACCTCTCTCTTTCTCTGTATTTGTGTGTGTTTGTGTTTGTTTGTGTATGTACACGTACGTGTGCGTGTTTGTATACGTATGACCAAAAATGAAAGAATAAAAAAAAGAAAAAGAAAAAAAAGAAAAAAAAGGAAGAAAAAAAGAAAAGAAAAGAAAGAAAGAAAGAAAACAAATAAAGAAAAAAAGTAAAAAAAAAAATTCCTCTCATTCTTCCTTCTCGAACTACCTCTCCAAATTCCTCACTGTATCTCCACAATTACACAAACCAATAACTTTCAGGAATTACAGAAACCACAAAAACAAAAACAAAAACAAAAAACAAAAAATGACAGCATAATTTCCTCTTCTTAAATCATGCATTACGTGCGATGAAGCCAAAGGAATATTCCATCATGCAGAGTATTGTGGCAATGGCCTGTTGCAAAGTTATCATTGATGTAATATTGCACGGTTAATGAACAGCTAATGCAAATTTGCGGTGAATGCGATATATTGTGGCTTTGCATACTTGGAGGAAATGTTGCTGTTGAGAGAGAGAGAGAGGGAGAGATAGATAAATAGAGAGAGAGGGAGAGAGAGAGAGGGGGGGAGATAGATAGATAGATAGAGAGAGAGAGAGAGGGAGAGAGGGGGGGAGAGATAGATAGATAGAGAGAGAAAGAGAGAGAGAGAGAGAGAGAGAGAGAGAGAGAGAGAGAGAGAGAGAGAGAGAGATAAGCTGTAATAATGTAGTAATGTAATAATGTAAAAGGTGTTTATGTTAGCAGATAGATTAATTGTCATATTCCTCTCACTCCCTATCTCCCTTTTCCTTTTTTTTCTCCTCTCTCTCTCTCTCTCTCTCTCTCACACACACACACACACACACACAAACACACACACGCTCTCTCTCTTCTCTCTCTTCTCTCTCTCTCTCTCTCTCTCTCTCTCTCTCTCTCTCTCTCTCTCTCTCTCTCTCTCTCTCTCTCCTCCCCTCCCTCCCTCTATCTATCTATCTATCTATCCCCCCCAAGCAAAACCCCCCTTTCCCATCAACCCATAACCCCTCCCCCCCACCCTTATCCATCACCCCCCCCCCTCCCGCGCCCCTCCCCTTACCCGACCAATCTCTCATCCGAATGAACTTTAAAACCGGATAATTCCTTCACCGGATTACGCCATAACCGAACAGCACCTTAAACCGGACGACTTTATATCCGTAAACCCCCTTAAAAGATTTTTTTTTTTTTTTTATTTCTTAACCGGATTTTGTTTATATTATATTGGATGTCGGTTGTAACTCAAGCCAAAAAATAATTAATTTGCAGAATAAGTAATACAAGGGGGAAATTAATAATATTTATATATTTTTATGGTACTTAAGGCAGCCTTAGAATATGAAGAAAAAGTTCCATGCGAGATTTACGGCAAAAGTTTTATTTTACGATTAACAATCTCGGGAGAAAATGCGCTCCTCTCCTTGCTTTTCTTTCTTTTTCTCTTTTCCCCTCTTTCTCTTTCTCCTTCTCTCCTTCTTCCTCTTTCTTCTTCTTTCCTTCTTCCTCTTTCTCCTCCTTTCCCTCTTCCTC